>NC_045750.1:10875722-10877379 GCF_008692095.1 Etheostoma spectabile
CATGCAGCAAAGGGCCGCAGTGAAACCCGGGCGCGGTGCGTCGAGGAGTAAACCTCTACGGGCGCCTGCTCTACCAGCTGAGCTACCCGGTTGGCCAAAGTTCTCTTTTCTTGTGTGTTTAAAATTCACAAATCACACAAAAACAAGTCCCAAGTTCTGGGCTCCAGCGCACCATCAGTATTCAAAAAAACATCTGGGACCATTTAGCTATCCAAAGAGTGGTAAGATAAACAACTAATAGACTGACTCACTGCAACCCTCCATTTGTCAGCACAGTTGAAAAGTGAGGAAAAGATGGATAATATCCAGTGGTTGGAAAGCAAGATTAACTTGGACAGCACAGAGCCAAGGGAATTTGTCAACCCTGACCAACAGCGTTTTAGTCATCATGTCCAATTGCTGGGGACACTTATACAGAGACCAGGTTTTAGAGATAATACTATGTAATACACTTCTGAATCAAATGGGAAAATCAGACACATCAGAGGGTAAAAGCTTTGTTTGTCTGTCTGCATGTCTCCCTCATGCCTCTGTCTCCACCTTCCTCTCTTTTCCTCCCTGAGGTAGATACTGAGTCTGGCCAGCCTGTTTACTTTGAACACGAGGAGGGAATGGAGGGAAGAGGCTAATCCTGCAAAGCAAAAATCCATGCCTCACGTTTCTCGCATTTCTAGTTTTGTCCTCTCTGGTCATCATTTTGCTCTCTCCTCTGCCTCCTTTCCCATCATCTCCCCCTCGATAGTTCTTCCTTTGTCATCACTCCTTGCTTTGAGTCTTTGATTAAATCTGGTTGTCCTGGTTGTCAGCTCAGTACTGTAATGATTAGAGAGGCTGCTCTCCTCTCCATGGGGAACCTGTAATTATTATTTCACTCTATGACAGTGGCACAATAGCTGGTAAGGTGTGAAATGTAAAATCTACTATACAATATCCCTCTTAAGATGTGTGTGAGAGCTGTAAAAAAAAAAGATAAGAAAAGCACAGAAAGAGAGATAAAATATAATAAGGTGAATGTCACAGAGAAGTCAGGTGAGTATTGTGGGCTACCTGTCCAGTATGAGGTCCTGTGCGAAGATGAGTTTGCCGGGGCAGTGGATAGACCTCCAGATGAGCCCGATCATCAGCACCTCCAGCCATGAGCTCTCCAGCAGCTGTACCTGGTCATGGAGGCCCAGCTGCAGGAAACCTAGAGAGAAAAACACACACGCAGTGTTTTATCCTGATCACAGAAGTCATTTGGAATCAAGACCAAATCCAAACAAAGAAAAAAACCTTGTGTCGACAAGTGTTGCTGTATCAGTGCTGATTACTCTGTGGTATTACAACACTCCCAGAGTTAAATGTTTTCTGTGCACCTTCAGCCCACTCAAAAAAATAGAAATGTGCATGCCCTTGTTTTCTGGCATGGACTGGCAACTTAAATTAAACCATCGGCAATCTCTCTCTTCTTAAGCCTTATCACTGGCACTCAGCTGTCACAATTCATATGTAATTACAGCCAATTCCCTTCCCTTCCATTGTCCCTTTCTCCCCCTCTCCCCTCTGCTTGGGACCCTTCACAATTAAAACTGTGTGCCTTTGGGGCTTTTAGTACCTCACAAGGTTGTAATAGAAAGAGAGAGAGTGAGAGAGAGTGTGTGTGTGTGTGTGTGTGTGT
>NC_045750.1:10877389-10890459 GCF_008692095.1 Etheostoma spectabile
TGTGTGTGTGTGTGTGTGTGTGTGTGTGTGTGTGTGTGTATAAATGAAAAGGATGTATCCTATACTGCATTTAGGCTCTATGGGGTGCCAGGGGACAATCCTCTCAAAAGTGATGACTGTAATAACCATTACTGTAATGGTTCTGCGTGTGTGTGTTTTGTGTGTCCACAATAAAGGTCGCCCATCACCTCGCTGTTGCCTACGCAGTCAAACAGACAACCATCGATGGCCATCACCTCTGTCACACAGTACATCTGTGGATTTAAATGTTTAAGAAAGACGCCGTTTCCAAGCTTTAAAAAAAATGTATGTCCCAAATTGGACAAAACATGTCATGGTGCTCCAGCAGACCTGACTCACATGTTTTGCACCTGCCCTCACTGGGCAAGTATTTTTTAATATCTATCCAAAGCTACACACAGCAGCAAGAATGTTATTAAACTGGCAGTTATCCATCTGGCCTGATGATTTTAACAAACCTTCATTAAAAGGTATAAAGAGTTTATAAATAAAGTTTGCACTGACAGACTTTACACTTGGAATGCTACAATCCAACACTTTTATAACCTTTAAGTGCTTGGATTATGCTTTTTAGCTTTTTCCCTTACTTGTATTGTGTTAAATATCTTTTTTTGTGTATGTTATAGGTTTACAAAGTGGAAAAGTAAACACTGTTCACAATCTGCTCCAAACAGCTCTTTTGTAGTCCAGCCTTTACCTCTGTGACAAACGTGCATCACTTTGTAACACACGTTATAATGCTCGCCAATGTACTAGCATGGTACCCCCTCATGGTCTGCTTCTGTCTGGCCGGGTGTCCTTTACTAGGCACTGCGCATGTGCGACTCCCATTACAGCAACAAAATTATGTTTTTTGTTTTTTTTATTAAACCATGTAAAGTTATTCTGATATAACCTCTTAATACAATTATGAACCTGAAGTAATAATATGAGCACTTTAATATATGCATTTTATAACCGACCGTTTGTGACGAAAATACATTCATTAACATTCTTTATTTTTTGTTTTCAGTAACTGTATCACATTAATGGGATATTTTTATTCCTATTCGCCAATGTCAATAGCAAGAGACATTAATGTATCTGGAGGGTAGGAGCTCTGACAAGAGCTGTCAACACAACATTACAACAATAAGCCTGACACGAGGTTTTGTAGCTTTAACTAATGGCATTTTGTTAGCCCCTATGTGATGTAACATTCAGTTTAAGGGCAGTTGTACACGTTAGGCTTTTGGCTTAAAAGGGTTATTTCGGTATTTTTCAACGTGGACCCTATTTTTCCATTCATTTGTATCTAAAGTGACTAACGGTTATGTAATCAAAAATCTTTGAATGTGTCCAGTATTGAGCGAGAACGCTGCAGCTGCGAAACAAGGTTGCAATAAATTCCTATGGGGCAAATGCGCACATACAACGTATTTTTACTAAAAGTGGCGGTTACCCTGCCTTCGTGTGTAACTTACTGATGTCAGTTCAACACAGTAACGTTAGCTTACCTCCGCTCTGACTGCACCTCTTCACTGTTGGAACAGCATTTTTCTGTAGGAGAATGTGCTTTGATATCGGAGTCTTCTCCTATTTTGCTGGCAGTAGCCACAACCGGTCAAACTGGTCACTTTTGACACGATGCCATGGTCTGCAAGGCGCAGTGTATGGACCTCTGAGTTAAGGATCCATTTGTAGCTACATGCTAGCGTACAACTAGCCTCAAATTCAGCCTGTCCGCATCCAAAGGTAACGTCTATGAAAGCTGGGCGAAGTTTAGCACCACTTTTAGTTAGCACAATTCGGAAATGCGCAATTGAACATCTTCTACGGTACTCAAAACAACAAACTCCACCAACGCTGTTTTCGATTTAGTCACCTCGCGAGATTTCAGAACGAGACTTCATTATCCCTTGCCTGTCAGTGGTAAAAACTAGACACAAACGGATGTGAATAGAGTCAAGGTTAAAAAATACCATAATTACCATTTAACACTCACATACACAATATGTTAGACATAGCGTCTAACAAGTTATTTACGATATGTAAAAACATGGTCTGGACAGGATAGTTAGTATTTTGGACAATGATATAAGGTGCACAATCACCTAGACAGGATATGTTTGACGTTAATAGCCCATGACCATCAACAGACTCATTGCAAGTCCCAAGAGTCTTAACAACTCAAGTTGTTTGTGATTTTTGTTGCTCCAAAACAGAATTAAGACCAGAATATAAATATGAAAGTCAAATCCTAACATCTGTAAAAGAAATTGTCACTGAGCAGTCAATAACAGCTTCTAGATACTGTCTGTTACAGAAACCTTTTAATCGGGTCAGAAAAATCTTAGTTAATGCTCCTTCTAACGTACTGTACATGGTTGTTTTAATAAATTAACACATCCTGCCCTGTCAAATCTTTAAAAAGACTTCTTGAAAATGTGTCTGAAATATAACCTGCGTTTCAGAGGCAGTGTGTTCATTAGGGCGATATGGGAAACAATATCCATGCATCATGCAGTCAGTATTTAAGGTTTGTACTGCTGAAAAGAATTAAGAGTATTTACTGGTGGTGTGGCTACCTCGCCACTCTAAGAAGTACCTGGAAGCTTCTTGGCCCATGCAATCATGTGGACCAGCTCCTTATCAGCCATGCTGGTGAGCAGGGTCATCATGGTGACCTCAGTATACGGTCGGTTTAGCTTCTGATGGGAGCACAGAATTGGGGGCTCGGCACCCTGCAGAAGGAGGAGCACCTGGGGAAGCAGCAGAGAAACAAAAAGATTTAACCAGAAAAATAAAAGCTGTTGTGTTTCAAATTGATTTAAAGTAAGTACAAACATATTTTGATATCCACAAGCCACATTGCCATAACATTTGGTATATATGTGGTCCTAATATTTCTTTACGATCCAAATTTCCACCAGGCCAACAATTTACACCCCAACAAGGTTTTTTCAAAAACAAATGTCTCTGCATTAATAAGCACCTGGTCAGGAGACATGCTAGTCAGCAGTAATTTTCCTCCTCCACCACAAGCACTACTGCGTTTTCTCCCATCTTGAGGGGGCACTGTCCTGTGCGCCAGGTCCTTAGAGGCCTTGTCTCTGTCATTGGTGCCAGTCCGTCGTTTGTCACGCCGCAACACACGCCCGCGGTCCTTGCGCACACCTTAAACACACAGCAAGTGTTTAAACAAAATAACACGCAGATAAACAGAAAAAGCCACAAAACATACATGCACACAGTCGCAACAAACCCAAAAGCTTTTTTTCTTGATATGACTCACACATAACTTCCTATCCTGTTTTTACCACAAAGTCCAGCAGTGCAGATTATATGGATGCCTATGTGATTCAATAAGTATGAAAACAAAATTGAGGTGTGTTTTAATCAGTAGTTGTACTCCTTAAGAGGAAATCATTTCAAGGCCATGTTAAAGTTAGTCTCAGGCTTATCTACATCCACCAGCACTCTCATATTTGTGCCGATCCTTTCAGCAACAAGCAATGGTTGATAAATGGCAATTAGTTTAGAAATTTGTTAAGAAGTGGGTAATCAAATTAGTTTATTTTTCTGACATAAAAACAATATACTGAAAAGCTAAATTGTGCAAAATGAAAACTAGTCATAACTGACAGACATGCAGACAGTAAAAACACAGGATAACCAATAACAACTAAATGGGGAAAAAAATCAGAACAAAAAGATGGGAAATCTGCTGATGCTGGCGTTGTCTACCCACCTCCTTTCATCATGCCAACTTCGTAACACTTCCTAAGACGGCAAGCCTGGCAGCTCTTCCTCCGATTTCTGTCAATAGTACACTGATTGGTTGCTGGGCACATATAGTCATTGTGACCTGAAATGGAAGAAAATCTATTACTTCAAGCCCCCCACTCCAGTGTTCAGTTCATATGTGTTATTTAATAGCCAAGAACACTGTATTCCCATTTTAAATGTATCACAGATGTACAAAATCTAAAACTTGGCATCTTGGCTTTGTCATTGTCATAGACTCTTGGTTTTCTTTATGACCAGTCTTCCATTGCAAGACTTGTCAATATGATGACATGACAAATGAAATAAATCCAACAGTAATATACCTGACCTTTGTTTTAAATGCAATGAGGCTGAAGGGACATTTGTGCACTGTGTCTGGGATTGTAACACAATTAAAACATTCTGGAGAGAGGTGATCAATACAACTATGTTCATCTTGACTGTGAACATTCCCCTTGACCCTAAGATGATTTTGCTAGACCTGTATCCAACAAATCTGAATCTGAAGCCCCAAAAACATAAATGTATTGATTTTGCTATTCTACAGGCAAAAAGGACTACAGTGCTTATTTGTAAGAAAATGGAGGCATGTGCAATATGGAAAAATGTATGTCCATGGAGAGACTGACATACTGTATATATTTAAAGGCAAATTGGGGTTGTATCAGAAAATCTCAAGGCCATTTGGAGGGGTTGTTTAAAATTGTATTACCAATGAAAATGAATTAAAACATTGTTAAAAAAATTATAATGACATAATAAGCCACCTACAGCAGATTAGGTGTTAATATACAAACAGAGGCAGCAGTACATGAAGGGTGTACACCATGTCGTATGAAAGACATGAGATGCAAACAGAGGAAAACAATTCAAACTTGTGAGTGAAATAGAAATAAAGTCAAATCAGTTTTAAAATCGTTTTCACGTTTTTATGACACATTTTCCCTCTTTTTCCTTATCAAGCTAAAATGTGACTGCTAATTTCCATGAGCCTACTAGATCTGCCTGATTATACCACACTACATTTTTTTTCATTTGTTGACTGACAGCTAAACTTATTTTTATGGGGCATGTTGCTCCATTTTACCAAGACAACTAGTGTACTGTTAATTGTGTTCTTTCATATGGTTATAAGTTTCATTGACAGATACAGTAAGAAACATTATTCAAGTCTAAGGATTTCTTAGACACAATCTCTCACAAACAGCTAATGTTTGAGAATTACATCCATTGGTCACAAATGGATGAAGAAGAGAGATTACCTACCCTGGATGCTCCTCTTAAAGAAAGCTTTGCAGCCCTCACAGGACCACACCCCATAGTGGTACCCAGAGGCATAGTCACTGCACACGGCACAGAAACGCGTCTCTTTGACAATCTCGAACCCCCCAGCCCCGGCTCCAGCACCTGATTCCCCCACACTGTATGACTCGTCACTGTTGTTGTACTGGTCCTCCGTGGAAACAGACTGCTGACTGGATGGGACACTGGACCTGCCACAGGACGTAGATTTCACCTCTGTTAAATTATCTCATATATTGACTTAACGATTAAGAGTGTTCATTAAGTAGAAGTAGTAGTATTTATTTATTTCTAACATGTAATAATTTACAAACAAGAAAGCAAATAACAAGAATACCAATAAAATTAACAGTAAACATGTAACAAACCCTCAATATACAAGTTCTCATAAACATCATAGTAAAAATATTACATGTCTGAAAGAGTAGGAAGAAGTTTTTACTTAAGGATAATGATTATAATTTTTTGGTGCTGAAGAATTTCTCTAATAAATGTCTTTTATCATAAAAAATTGGAGCCGGCAACTACTTTTTTTTTCCAATTCTTACATTCACCAGCCCAACTTTAATTTGACAATGGCAAAGACAAAAGCAGAGTACTATTTTCCACCTGAGCCAGGAAGCAATCTCTACGTGTACTTGTGTTGTTCTTACGTATTGTTCCTTTTTCAAGGTCTTTGACAAAGTCCTTAATCTCTGGAATTAGAAACCAGGACAAAGCCTGATCCTTTCTATGGAGATAGTGGCAATGTTTTGTATAAAGTAAAAGATTTTAAAAAAACAATGCCGTTATATAATTATGTTTTATTTATAATTATATAGTGAGGACTGAACAGAATGCCAATGCCAATCTCGTTATGTGGCAAAATACCAAACAAACAATAAATAGAAAATACCAAGTCAGTAGAGAAAATACAGTAAAATTAGGAAATAAATATATGAATTATTATAAACAAAATAAAATAAAAATGTATTTCATTATGGATATTATTCTTTAACTTTGTATTCAAATCATGACAGAGTGTGCAAAAGAACCATACTAGAGAAACAAATAGGGTATATCGATGTTTTGTTTGCACTATTCCTTTTTGTTAAATAATCACTAAAGCACAAACAAAACTGATCAATTGGATTCAAGCAGAGGTAATGGCAAGAAATAAATAAAAACTTTCCGATCACACAACACAAACTTTTCTCCTCTCTTGTAGTAAAGAAGAATTGTACTCCCTCACCTGTAAATGGGTGTTGATGAGGTTTCAAAATAGTGGTGGCTGGGTGGGTGGACAAAGGGGCTGAATCGGGGGCTGGAGGGCACAAACACAAGAGGACTGGTAGGCCCACTACCCAGGGACTGGCTGCCATCTGAAGGTGGTCCGTGGGCGTCTAAAGGAGCAGAGTAGTAGCCAGTGGTAAAGTGGCTGTAAAGAGGAGTCGGAGCAGGGGTGGGGGCAGCATAGTCGTATGTCCCTTCCAGGAAGTCCACGGTGGCTACCCCTCCAGACCCCCGACTCTCTTCAGGGTACATGTCACTGGAGAGGGCACGAGGTGGAGGTGAGGGACGTTGTGGGGAGAGGGTCTCCAGTTCTGAGAAGGCTGGGCTGATCCTGGGTCTGAGGACTGGTCCACAAGGCTGCCTGCTCTGTGCCGGGCTCTGTCTGAGCAACATCACAGCACAACAGCACTGATATGCAACATGATTTAGACTTCCTCTCCCATTTGCTGGGAGGGGGAGTGGAGGCGAGTGCTGCTTTCTCTCTTCTGTCTCCCGTGTCTTATTTCGAATAAAAAGTGACAGACAATTTGAAGGGTCCACTATTCTTTTCTTTTGCTCTATCTGCCTTGAGCTTCAGCCCACAAAGCACCAAAAAAAAAGACATCCAAAAAGACTCCTCCCAACCTCTAACAGTTTTTTTTCTAATACATCTACGTTAATGTGGAGGCTGGTGGGTTAAGAAAGAGGACGATGGACAGGGAAATAGTGACTCCTAAATAACCTTCCTGTCCTCTCTCTCCCTTACACTAATATTAAGAACTCTCTTTCAACTTCACCTTTATCTTACACTGAAAAGCTTTCACTGACTGCAGGTGGTACCCAGAGAAAAAAATATATCTGTAAACTATCAGTAAGCTCTTTAATTTATCAGACACTCAGCATGCTACCGTCATGACGTATGACCGGTCTATTTGTAGCCAGATTTTTGAATACACCTGAGACTCTGCAGTAAATCAAATCACTGTTAAAATGAGAAACATTACAACAATGGTTTAGAACATTGGTGGCAAAAAAAAAAGGCAAAATCTACCATGATACACTACTCACCTCTCATGCGAGAATCATCCTCCTGTGCTGTGCAACATGGGGACTGTTTTAGCCTTCTCTCTCGCTCTCTGCTTGCCTCTCTCATCTCTCTGACTCTCAGAAATCTAGCTCATTGGACACAATGGACGGTGGAAAGGTTAAAAAAAAGAGGATAAACAAATTAAAGATGCGGCCAAATCGATAACCAAACCACGGTGTGTTTTAGTGCCAGGTCACCATAACACAGCAAACAGAGCAGGAGGTCAAATTTCATTTCAACAGCCAATAATTACACAACCAATCCAAAATGAGAGGATTGATGGTTATTTTAATCAGATGCTGCATGACTTAAATATTTTAATAAACATTACCAAAATATTTACAGAAGTAAAAAAACAATCATAATTTCCTAGTGCCATTTCATTGAAAGGAGGATGCTATATAGTATAGGACCACAATATAGACTAGTTAATCATTACTCTAGGTTAGGTCAAGTCACAGATGAAATAGACACTATATTTAAACAAATCAAAGGAATGGGGCAGAGAACTCAATGTTCATGTTTACTGCGCGAAAGTTCCAGGTTTGTTATCATCACAGATCCTATTAGTCCTTGCATCTTTGGGGACCAGGAGTCACGGTAAAAAAACAACCTTGTGAGCTGGAACACTAATAAACTAAATATGTTGGGATTATTCTAACATTCATGGCAAGTGAAACATAAAACCAGTTACAACAGGAGTTCAATGTATAAATAATTTAGTGCACACATTTGCAAGAATGATCAATTTCAATTATACAAATGAAGCTGATAATAAACATCAAATAATTTGGGGCTTGAATTAGAATATACTAATTTACATGTAAGACTGTGAGCTGACACACAGTCATTAATGCAAGAAATTCATAAAGATAAAGATGATCACAAGCAACAACCTCCCCCACTGAGGATAACCTGAACATTTGGCCCTTTATTTTCCCTTCTCTGTGCAACATCTTTCTTGAGTAAACAGCCCAATTTTCAGGACATGTCAGGTCAAGTGGAAAACAAGTAGCCCTGATGATGATACGTATTTCTTTATCATTTCCCCTGGAATAAAATGAAGACACTGTTACATTAGAAAACCAAGGCTGACAAATGAAACCAGTAGCTAAACGGCGCAATCAGATAGGCTGCCTCTTTCCGTAATTGACTTAACTTTAATGACAGATAACATTGACAAAGCATATCAGCAGCCTAAATGATGCATTTCATTTTGCCAACTCCTTCTGGAATTAGAATGTTAATGTTGCAGCATTTCCAGGTCCACCCTGACACCAAGTAGATGAAAGGTCAACAGTTGTAAAACATTAATTAAAAAAATGTCGCACTACCGGTGAACATTTAAGATATCTAATGGTGGACTATAATATGTACAAATGCATTTGCTCACAATTGTAGGTGAAATGGTTCACAATATTTGGAGGGCAAATGCAAGTAAACAAAATACTGTTGCTGCACTTGACTGCAATTAAACCATCTGGATAGACAGTAGATTGTAATTGCCAGTCACTAGATACAGTTGATAAAGTTATTGCTTATTTCTCATGCTTGCAAAGTACAACAGTAGGAAAGAAGACCAGTAAATGCAATTCTTTATTAAATCAAACCCAGTTATGAAAATTATATAATTTCCCCCAGCAGCACTGAGAATAATCCAGTTCACATCACCTCTGGAGGCATTGACACTGACAATGAGAATTTAGATGACATAACAGCGTGCACAGAGACATCCACTTTTACCTATGAAGATACAGAGGTCTGGGTTGTTATTTCAAACAAAACAAGTGCATATCATCACTGTTATTGTTAACCTGCCGAAATAACAGACTACCATCTTTTAAACTGATCGAAACAGTTATCAAATGAATGGCCTGAACTTAAATGGCTGTCTGCATGTTTCAATGCATGCATATCAATGACACTTAGTGCAACAATAAATCAACCAAAGCCAAGTTAAAATAAAAACAACTAGATATTACGTTTATCATGACTTTTCTCAAATGCATGCAAAAAAAGAAAATTATAAGATTTGCAAAGCCCAATTCTTACTCAAATGTTCACAGCCTCTACACTAACTTGTAAACATTATGACTTAATACATTGTGCACAACACATAAGCTATTTGCAATAAAAAGCAACCCTAATTTTTACCTCAAAGATAAATTTGTCATTGTAAACACTGATGAAATCATTAGAACTAAGTGCTAACATTTTAAGGACGATGTGGTACAAATGTTGTGAAAATAGATAAAATATATTTCTGCTAATGTGCATTTCTGTATCAAACATGATGAAGTACTAACTAACAATGAGAACGAAGATACCATTAACTAACTCATGTAACTTAATGGTCTTATGATTTAAAGGTAACTCCTTATGGTACTTCTTACTGTAACGTTCTTATGATTCCACATCTTGCCAGTGAGATCCCGAGGTCAGTCCTTCTGTTCTGACTTTGAGCAGTAGAACTGAATGACAGCATATTTGCCGTTGGTCATCCATTCTGGGTCTTGGGATCCGAGCTTCTCCCCTTGGCCTGGCTGCAGACCGACCTGAACGTTGGCCTTAAGAGTCCTCAGACTACACAGCGGTGCAGGTCCAAAACCTTGCAGCGCAGTATTAAAGCCCACTGTGTAATCCCAGTCCCTGTCCCCTGTCAGCTTTCTGTAGTTGAGATCACCTTTAAACAACAGCAGGTCTGCCCTCTGCAGGGTCGCATACAAGTCCGGTGCATCCGTCGCCATGTCACAGAACTCATGGGGCTGCGTCCAGAAACGATGATCATGATAGAACCACACACCCTCCTTCAGGTGGCTCATCCACTGTACACCATTCTTTGACATCCACTTGTGATTGGCCGCCATGGTCTGCCGAATGGTCCACTGAAAATCGTTAGCTGTGACATCAGAGACAAACCACGGGATGGATTTACCGTGAAAGTGGACCTCATGGGCAAGGCCGGAGGAAACCAGGAAATCTGCTAAGACCAAGTCAGTGAATAACTCAAAGCCAGCATTGTCTAGAACAATGTCCACTCTGACTGCAGTGGTTTTCTCTGACTGTCCTGGCCTTTGAGCAGAAATAAGAGTTGACCATACCATTTTGGAGTCATTCACTAAGATGAAGGGTTGTAGGCTGTTGAGGGAATCTATTGGACTGGTCTTCTGTGAGTTGTCTTGGCCAGCAGAGATAGACAGATCACACTTGTTCCCCCATAAAGAAACCTAGGAAGAGTCAAATAAAAAATCTTAAACCTGAACCTATTGTAATGTGTTGACATATGACCCCCAAATAAGATTAATGACATAGAAAATGGATGGACAGATTATTTTGCATGACTTTATTAATTCATCATATCCTTTATCAGTTTTTTCATTGAAAACAGCAGTGGCCAAAAAAAGTAGGCTGATAAGAGACATGAGACGTAACAAAAACATTAAAGTTACAGGACGTAAAAGACACTGAAATTCTCCGTCAAGCTGAATATGCCTATGGGTTCGTCAATACAAGCACCGTTCACATTACATATCACATTTGTACCACTGTTGATATAAAATGATTGATTTGTGAAGATTATAACTTCACTTACTTGTCATGTCTTAAGCTGGTATAGAAGACCCTTACCTGTAGCAGTTTGTTAAAATGCTCAAACAGCTGATTCTTGGAGAGATCCGCCATGTTCTTGTTGACACCCTCCAAGTATGTACATAAGGCCATCATAGCCTGCTGAGACTCAAAAAAGCTCTGAGTCTTTCCCTCATTAAACACGTCATAGTCACTGATGGGAGGACTGAAATATAAAAGTACAAAAAAAAATCATGACAAGAGGAGAACTTGAACACAATATAGATAAACAAGAAAAGCTGCATGTACTTCTAAGACTGCAAAATTCATATTATAATGAGAATGATAACACTCAATTTTGCAGTAGTAATATAATACAAACAAAATGTAAATTGTTTGTAGAACTGGACAGCATAAGTTGCCATTGTTTTGGGTTCCAATATGACTAACATCATATTAAAAAAAGACTTGTCCTATGATTTTGCCTTTGCAAAATCCTATCTTTTCTAAACAAATATATTGACATATCACATATGTCACTACATATCTCAGGGAAGCAATAGTTCCTATTGAAAGATGAAAATATTTCTCACTTTAGCCACAGGGCCTCCTGTATCCTGCGGTACATGTAGCACTCCACATAAAGCCAAGAAGACTTGAACCAGCTGACGGACTCCTCCTCTCCTTGCAGTTTCTGTTGTTTCTGCAGGTACTGGTTCCAGTGCTCTGTGTCTTGCAAGGTGTCTATTAGTGGCAGTACTGGCTTATCCGTTTGCAGCTCGTTCCTCATCTTAGACAGCAGAGCTATTGTTTGCTTCTCTGCCTGAATACCCTCCTGCATGAAAACAAGCAAGACCAAATTCAAGTTGTCAAATGGGCCTCATAATTCCGGATGCAGTTAAAGAAAACATCTCTAATTTAACTGATTAGCATTTCTTACCTCGCCATATTCTTCAAAAAACTTGTTTTTGTTGCGATGTATTGTGTCTATAACTTTAGTCAGGATGGTCGGTAATCTGTCTCTCACGGTCAAATAGGCAAATGACCTGCAGAGAAACGATATGTTAGCCATTGATGTTACACTGACACTTAGTGATACAAGTGTGCAAGTGTTTGCACTAGTAAGCTAATTAAGCTAGCTAGAAGCAAAGTTAACGTTAGCCATATTTTTCGAACATTTCGACTGCAGAAATAATACTTGCTGGTATAACGAACGGTAAACAAATAATTAAGTTTACCGAGTAAGCATTATATGTTACATGTCTAAAACCTGCTGTGTAAAGTTACTCTTAGCAAGCTAGTTATTACCAATTGAATGCATTTCTGTCAACAAGCTAATGCTACTGCTGGTTTGAACAGGACAGTCCTAACTTAGCCATTTTAATACAGCAGTGTATTTATCCACATTATTTGACATGGTGACAAAGTTATTAGATCAGCTGTCAACATACCCAACCACTTTAGCAGACAGTGAAGGAGGAACTCCGTGCACAATTTGATCAGACGCCATCATTTTAGCAGTGGGAGACGGTTCAAATTCAAACTTTATCGATACAATTTCCAGAACAGGAACAACGTTTTAGGGTCTGCTTAAGGCTTGAACGCGACGTAACGTTTATCTTTACGTTACGTGGCAAAGCAGATTGTATTATTAAGCTTGCCATCCTCTGTTTCTGGTAACACATTTCTTTAACTGTCTATGGGTAACACTTATTTAACATTTTAATATTTGTTTCCTGTTTCTTTAGACTTGTTTTTTTATTCAGGATACGATGCTACCATCTAGGGGTTAATGTGTAAACTGTAAAGTTGGCAAGTTATGTGTTCCATGATTATCAATCAATCAATCAATCAATCAATCAATCAATCAATCAAATTGTAGGTTATGGACTATAGTTTGTACAGTATGGTAAATACATTTGTGAGTTTTAAAATAGCAGTCTATATGTTGTATTTAATCTATCTATCTATCTTGGGGTGGCAGCTCTGTCAGTAGGGAGTTGGGTTGGGAACCGGAGGGTGGCTGGTTTAAGTCCTCATACGGACCAAAGTATGGTGGTGGACTGGTAGCTGG
>NC_045750.1:10890469-10914661 GCF_008692095.1 Etheostoma spectabile
AGAGGTGCCAGTTCACCTCCTGGGTAGGCTACTGCCAAGGTGTTCTTGAGCAAGGCACTGAACCCCCAACCAGGCGCCTTTCCATAGGCAGCCCCCCCACTCTGACATCTCTCCATCTAGTGCATGTATGTACTAAGCATGTGTGTCTAATTCAAGCCTGTGTTATATGTGTAGGCCTAATAACAGAGTGAAAGCATTGTAATTCCCCCTTGCGGGACTAATAAAGTATAGGCTACAGTAGCCTACACTATTATCTATCTATCTATCTATCTATCTATCTATAGGCTACATCCATCCATCCAAAAAACTATATCAGTTTTGAAGAACGTTTCATGTTACTTATCAGTTTACACTCCAATATAAAGTCCTAAAATAAAAGGATAAAACACATTGGCGCTAAGTAGGCCCAGCCCACATTGATCCTCCCTTGCATAAGATATTATTATGTTATTAATAACAAATTAATAACATAAGGTTTACGGTCCATTTTAGAGTTTGGAAACGGGAAGGTCTCTCCATTCTTGGTTCTCTTTTTGAAGAACATGACCAATTGATTAGCTGCCTGCACCTACGATTAGCAGGCTGGGAAATACGCGTAGCAATTCATTCTGGCGGTGTTTTTCCCCCCTCTCAGATCAGCCCCGTCACTATGGGAACACGGCGGGCCGTTGTCAGGATGTGGGGTCCTTGGGAGTGGGAGTCCAGCTGCGTCCACCTCCGGTGTTCATCCACCGCCGGCACTCCCATCCCCCCTCCGGGCCCCAGTCTGCCCGGATCTGTTTTTCTAAACCGAGAGAGAAGTGACTCACCACTCCGGTTTCAAAACAGGCCATGGACATGGGGGTGGGGAGGGCGGCAGTTAAAGGTCCTGTTTAAACAGGTGGTTTCAGCTCACCACACAGTCGTCTCATATGCTACACAGTAGGCTTGTGGAGTAGGCGATTTCATTTGAGCAACTAAGTTAACCTTGGTGTAAATTCTGTCCTGACATTAGGGTTGGCCAAATCTAATACAATTCTTGCTATTCTTTTTATGCTTTAAACAATTACATGCATCGGTTGTATTTTTTTGAAAATGCATTAGGCAGGAAAAATCAATTTACTGGAAATCAGTGGCAGGGCAGTCATGTGGAAGTCCATTCTCTTTTTAGGGCATAAGAAAGCCATTTGAACAGAGGCAAACAGGATTTCCTCATTTTTCCTAAGTCCTAATGGTAGAGCATTATCATAAAAATCTATTGATTACAATGTATTGATCTTGATAAAAAACAATCAGCCAGCATGGTAACAGTTTATCTTCTTTCAGTAAACCCCTGCTGTGGGCTATTCAGCAAAGTAAACATGTCTTTGTTCTGCAGCCATTACCATACTATTGCTTCCAATAGTCTCGGTTTTGTTTGTGAAACATTTTGTAGGCTACCCCACAGGCCTACATTTTGTTTAGCTAATTAGAGTCAGTAAAATTGTGCAGGATCAGATCTAGGTCTGTTGTTTGTTGACAGGACAGAGACTTTAAGGTTCTAAGGCCCCCGTTTACACGTCTCATGTCTTCGCTTCCCTTACAAACTCTCCACCTATTCTCTTCCTACAGAGCAAGCCTTTTCAGAGAACTACATTGTCCTTAGTCTGGTCCCGCCTGGACTCCCTGTCCAAAGGCTGAAATGCAACTCTGTAATGACAGTTATGGGAAAGAAAATTGGTGTTTACACTGGGGTAACATTTGATGAAAAAAATGTACAATGGCTTGCATAAGTTTGTATTTTATTCCCATTATTATTTCATGTATATTGTATGTATGTATCCTGTATCCTAGTATTTCATTTATATTTATATTTTGTGCTGTGTGACTGATTTTGCTAATGTAACACTGTAATTTCCCATTTTATCTATCTATCTATCTATCTATTGGCATGGTTTTATTTCAGCCAGCTAAATAGCTGGTTTGATTTGCATTGAGAGATGACCTATGGGAAGTTCTTCATGCCTATGTCTAGATAGAAGTGTATGTGATGATGTGGGGCTATTTTAATTCCACAGGCCAAGGGAACTTTATCAGGATGCATAGTATCCTGGAACCATGAATAACTGGCCTTTAAAAATAAAAATCTGCCTGCTTCTACGGGAATTTAACATAGGGGTGTGTATACTTATGCCTCCTGTATTTTAAGGAAGAAGATTTATATATTTTGTATACATTCACAAAGAAAATTTGAAAGAGGATGTTCCTAATTGTTTTTTAATTAAGGCATTAAGATACATTTCCAAAAGATGGTTTTTTTAGTCCTCTTTTTAATTAACTTAAGCATGGGTGTGTAAACTTAAGCAAGCCACTGTATGTGTATGTGTGCAAAAGGTCCTTGTACACTTTGTGTGCCTGGCAATGTGTGGTTTGTCTCACATCTATTTCCAAGACCTTCACTGCCTACTACTTCTTCTGGCAGGAAAAATTTTGAGTTGCTCAATTTACAGGCTTTTTATGGCAGGCAACCCTTTGTTGCATCACAAAATAATGGCTGTAATGAAGACTGTACCGTGTACAACATGCAGATGTAATTACTTTTTTCACAATCAAAGGCAACAACTCACAAAAATTGTTAACTTGCTTGTTAAGTGCTGTTGTGCTGCTCAGCTTTATCAGGAGGCAAGAGTTCATAACTTTCTCTGCCGATATTTGCACTCTTACACCGGTGCTTGGAAACTTCACTTTCTTCACAACTAGACGGTCCCAAAGACCGTGCTAATTCAGCTGTATTTAGTTCTGGTGTTGAGAAGGCAGTTAGAGAGCATAGGGAGCGTCTACAAACTACAACACAGAAAAGATATAAACAAAAATATGTAGGCTATCAATTTAATGATTAAATAAGGTAGTGTCTCCAAACTTACCTCAATTATAACTTCTCTTCTGCTAGTTGTACAACAGCACTTACTTTTAAAAAATAAGCATATGCTTGTATCTCTTTTCGGTGTTGTACTTTGTAGACGGTCCCGAAGCACTCCTTGCAGTATCAACACAGGAACTAAACACAGCTGAATTAGCACAACTTGTATGCATTTCTTTCACATCTACAGTAGTCAGATTCACTGTGTTCACTTGGGAGGAATCACTGCACATGGGGTGGCACTTTTAATGACATTTTCAACATGTTAAGAGGCTAAAAACATGTTTAAAACTTGCCTTGTTTAAGCCTGTTGGGTGCTAACTCTAGCAGGAGGATAACACGGTGAAGGCAGCACCAACTGTTTTCGTTTTTCTTGCTACTGACAGCACTTCAAATTAACAAACAACAGAGCTATGTGTTGGAGTTGAATGGAATTCTCCTTTAATAAGAGTTTTAATGGAATCACATCCTGCTTCCCCAAGTAGGCCTACTGTAAAATAAAAGCCTTGTCAAGGGTGAAGCCAGTTCCCCTAGAAAGAAATTAAATACTGTATGAGCTTGATCTATTATCCTTTAAAATCTTAAGTTTATATAAAGCACTTCACAAATGCATCAGCTATGAATTGTAGACCTTGTTTTATTGCCTTACTGTAGTTTTCACATTACATTTGAGAACAAAACATCAAAGAATAAAGTATTATTGTTATACTGTATGATGTGTAATATGGACCTGTGTCTGCATTAAAGCTTTATTATTAATAAAATAATTAAACATAACGTTACCTATCAGAAAAAAAATAGTTCACAGCCAAATTTGTTGAAATGCTATTAGAGATGTTATACATTTGTGACGTCATATTTTGTATCAATATGATCATAAGAGTCTGAGTCTGTTACTGATTAGTTATGTAGGATTCAAAAGGGGAAATGTCACATTATGATCAAATAGCCTAGATTTGAATATCTTAATATTCGTCTTATGAAGGCTGCATCCTTGCTTTAATGTTGGCATTATCCACTGAAAATATTTAAAAAAAAATAAAAAAAAAATATGTATCACATTAAATAATTATAAGTTAGTTCCTTAACTTGTTGAAAATCTGGTATCGGCTTAACATCGACCGAAAATGCAGATTCAAATGTGGGAAAAGCTATTTTGTTTTATTCAGGGGTAACCATGATACACTCCGAGCCACATTTCGGTTTCAGGTTTAACGTGTCGTTAACGGCAGATACAGAGCGATTAACTACCATACGGCGAGTCAGCATAGCTGTTAATGTTCAAACTCACCGGCTGTCAAAAAAACTGTATGGAGGGAGTTGATCTCGCGGCGGTTACAGTGCGGGAAATTAACGTTAACTCAACCGCCCCTTGCTCAACGGATTTTACAACGGCTGTTTTTTGGCTGCTTCTTACCCACAGTCATGTGATTGTAACGTAAAACCCCTAACCGGAAAACAACGACGGACGACCCTCTCCGCCGCCGACAACGAATGCTGCGTTTGCAAGGAACAGTACAAGCTGCTGCGAGCCCAGAGAGGACGAACGAGTCCCCGGTAACAAACAAACAACGGCGACACGGCAAACCCCACGGATTTAAACGGCTTGCAGGTACGTTGTTTGTAGCGTATACTTACTTATTCGTTTACTGGTGGCGTTACGTTAAATGGCCACTTGTGTTCGCTTCGGCTAACTGAAATTGTCACGGGGAAGTTAAAAGAAACGCATTCGTGACCAACCCCATCCCCCTTGCGTCTCTCGCGCTTTCCCTGCATGTGTCTGTGTGTGTGTAGTGCGCGCCCGCCCGCGTGCGTGCATGTCCGTTTTCTCGCGCTAGCAATTGCAACCGAGAGAGACCAGAGGCAAGAGACAGTCTAGGCGCGCTCGTTTTGTATGCTCTCTGTTCGGTTACAATGCTTTATGTACTTTAGCTTGCTTTTCTATTCGCATCATTGAACTGTTATTCCGCTGGCGTGTTTACCTTCCTCGCGTGCTTTCCTCGCAGGCAGTTTTAACGGTATATTTTCAGAATAACATAAAATCTCACTACGGAAGTAACCGTTCCACGTGTCTACATCACATGAAGGGCGGTGCTTTATTGTTGCGAACAAGTTGGTATTGATCTAGTTTTATACAGTATGTGGTATTGATTTACACATGGTACTGTGGCTAACTTAATGGATCATGCGCATACAACTTGAATTCACGTGATCAATAGTTGTGTCAATCGGGCACGTATACTTTAGATCTGTGGGAGCCACCACAAATAGTACTCGCGTGTTCTGGAGTAACACTACCAAACTAAAGCCTTTTTGGGGCAATACCATAAAAGTAGTAGTAATATAAAAATAAACTATTAATATAGCACTTTTCTTAATGTTATAAAGTGCTTTACAAAAGAAAAACAGACGTGGCATATTAAATGAGAATACAGCCAAAGGACCTGAGCACAGACGTAGTAAAGGATCTTAAAATGAATAAGATCCAATAAAAACATCAAACAGTAAATATGTGCTAGGCCAGCCCAAACAACTGGAAAACAATATTCTCTTTACAGGGAAGAGACAGACAGCCTACTGGCAAAAAGCTTTAACAAGAAATGCAGTACAATTGATATTGTTGTGGAAATATGGGGGGAAATCTATTTTATAAGTAAAAGAAAATATTACTATGAAAAAGATCTGTGAAGCTCACTATAAACAGCGTTTCTGACCTTTTTAGGGCTGCAGCTAACAAGTTTAAATGAAGTAAGAACACAGCAAACGGGTCAGTGAAACCATTAATGAAAATATATTTTGTTAGATGTATTGGGATGCTGCAGGGAGGGTGTTCAGTCTTCAGTACTGACAAGATGAGTACACTTAATTACAAATTTTTCATGTACAAATAAAACTAACAGCCCTGCGATAAATCCTACCATCATGATGGCTATAATGTTCAACTTTTGAACTGTCTATAAAGGGAATTGGTAGAGTTTTATGGTCATTTTAGAGGCCACGATGCAGGGTATTTCTAATATTTAGTCTATTCTCTTTGACATAAATAGCAATAAAATGAGAGGTTTAGTCTGTGGCTAAAACAAATTACTATTTTCATTATCAACTTTGTCTACTGATTATTTTCTATAGAAAGATTTTTAGAAAACATTCTAATATAATTTCTTAAGAACTGGGGTTGGGGGGTGCATATATGATGTATTCAAATTGCAAAAGGTTTTGTCCGACAACAGTCCAAACACAAAAGTTTACACATTTGAGAGACTGGAACCAGGGAGTGTTCAGCTCAGTATAAAATGCAGGATTTCTTAGACTGCATTATCTGTAGCTAGATGCACATAATAATCTAGCATCTGCACGTATATTGAAGTTAGGGCTGGGTAATATATCAATATTATTTCAACATCGATATATTAGGCTAGATATCTTACATTTCGTATATCATAATAAAGCAAGTGTTGTCTTTTCCTGGTTTTAAAGGCTGCATTACAGTAAAGAGATGTCATTTTTTGAACTTACCAGACTTACTAGTTTTTTTATTTGCCTTTACCCACCTAGTAAATGTATCCACATTATTGGTGATTATTTATCAAAACTCTCATTGTGTTAATATTGTGTGAAAGCACCAATAGTCAACCATAGAATATTGCAGCACTATCTACACTGATGTATTTGGTCAAAAATATTGTGATACTTGATTTTTTCCATATTGCCAAGTTCTAATTGAAGTTATAACAAGAGCATGGTTAATGGGTAGACTTTACGTCTTGAGTGACTGCTGCTGTATCCCCCCCTCTTGCACAAGATACGAAAACCTAGCCTTTTCCTGGAGCACTGCAGTGCCAACATCCTGACCTATCTGATGAAATGCATATGTGCAGGGGGCTTTTTCATTGTTTTTGTAACCAGCAGGGCATATGCAGTTATGTTTCTGATTATCTGAGGTAAATTGGTTAATGAGGTATCCATCATCTTCCCAGTCTCCGTAGCTTCATACCTTAGGCTCTGTGGTGTGGAGAAAGTATTTGGAGATTCACAAAGGGGGTAGAACCCGTTCTGCTTTAGGAATGTGTGTCGACACCCATAAGCCTGATCATGTGATGTCCTGAAGCCCTTGTAGTCTCCCAGTGACCTTTTTAGGGGTCAACTACACCCATCTTATTGGTCAGCAGAACGTGCATAGCTCTGAAATGTCTCTTTTAAGGGTCCCTTTTAAGGTTGAGTTTGGAGGGCTGGGACTCTATCTGAACCAAGTCAATGCAAAAGGATGTCTCACCAAGGTTTTTTAAAGAAACATGATCTTTAGTGAAAATAAGCTACATTATCTCCTTGTTTTCAGTGTCTCTTACTGACATTTAGGGGCCAGAACCCTCTGCAGCTCAATTTTTTAATTTTAACCGAAGTGGATCTCTATTAAAGCAGGGTGAACATTAGAGGGTATAACGAATAGATTTGGCTTGTATAGGAACCAATTTGAACACACTGGTGCATGAAATATCAAATCAATATTGTTAGCGCAATATCACGTTGCACAATATTATATCAAAAGTGTCACGATAAGTATGCAATATTTTGTGGAGCGCTGCGTCCCGTCCTTGGCTGTGTGGCTTAGTTGTGTTTGATTTAGAGCCCGCTTGAAACGCTATAATGATCATCATTTCATTGGCCAGTTACCGGGCCACTTGCACATGTTAGTACACGTCAGCGCACGAGTCCACTACGTCAGAAAC
Source organism: Etheostoma spectabile (assembly GCF_008692095.1). NCBI lineage: Eukaryota > Metazoa > Chordata > Actinopteri > Perciformes > Percidae > Etheostoma > Etheostoma spectabile. The sequence goes on from NC_045750.1 coordinate 10,898,075, forward strand.
CCTATGTAGCGTACCACATGTGTGCATATGGAAGAAGTGAAGACATAGATAGAGGCAACAAAACGGAATGAATCAGAGAAGCAAAAGAAAAGTTGTGTCCCATTCTCTTTATTTAATTTATACTGTACAACCAGTAAAACACGTCCTGTTCCGTAGACATGGTCATTATTTATGTATTCATGTTGTAGCTGACATAAACCTTATGTTGTATTTGTTATGAATTTATTGTAATGCATTTTCCTATAACTTTTGTAATTTTACAGATGTTTAAAAATATAAAAATTAATATCAATATTGCAATATTCATGATCAATATCACATGTTCTCAATATCATGCAACCCTCCACTGGTTGTCATTGATTAAAAAAAAAATCTGTTAAAAATTTATTTAGAACAATAATATTTTGCATGTCTTATCTCCTGGTAGAAATTTAAATCAAAAAATGACTTATGTACCATTGCAAAACACGTGCAAATACCCACTTGTACAATACAATGTACAAATAAAACAGGGATGTTTTTGTTTTGCTGAGCCACATCATTAATTGGCATAATTTTCTGAAATTAGTGCTAGATTTATTGTCTCCAGTTTTACAAAATTCTTCTTCACTGTTGTTAAAAGCTGGCAAGGTCGTTAGATCCCCCTGTCAACCTGAGTCCTGACACTTTGTGGTCACAGTAAACTCTGGTCTCCTTCCAGACAGGAAACTCATTTGTGTGTGCGTGTGTGTGTGTGCGTGTGTGTGCTTTTGTGCAGGTTGAAGAATGGAGTTGGCCAACCATGGTCTTATCCTGCTGCAGCAGCTTAACGCTCAGAGGGAGTTTGGCTTCCTGTGCGACTGCACTGTGGCCATAGGAGATGTCTTCTTCAAAGCCCACAAAGCTGTCCTTGCTGCCTTCTCCAACTACTTCAGAATGCTCTTCATTCATCAGGACAGGTACAGGAAGAATTCAGTTTATTAATAATGGCAGATTATTGCTGTCACATCTGAGAATTTACTGAACACCAAATTCCGCTTCCAAAACCAACAGATACCATATCAAAATAACACTCACTTGTTTTTTTGCTGTCAAACACTGACGCTTTTTTTCACAATGGTTGACCACTGGAGTGTATCTGAATCTTTTTAGTTTGATGACCCGTAACTAATGTTATTGTTTTGATCAATGGAATGGATTGAGGTGACAAATTGGAGGGTCTGTAAGGGCATTAAGATCAAAACATGGTACATGTTGCGGTTGGTTTGAAGAAATACAAACAAGCCAGAGCGCTTGTCCCCCTATCCTATAATAATAGCCAGAAACAGCGCTTTGATACATAGGTCTGGCAGTGCAAGACTAGTGCTGCCATGATAATGTGTTATGGCGAGGTTCCCTTACTGAAGGATATACAGACCTAAACAGATTTATTTACATGCAAGTTGGACATCGTATGCAAGTTAACTGTAATGTCTTTGTGTTTCAGTGACTGTGTGCGCCTGAAGGCTTCTGACATACAGCCAGATATTTTCAGCTACCTCCTCAACCTGATGTACACAGGCAAGCTTGCACCCCAGTTAATAGACCCTGCACGGCTGGAGCAAGGGGTCAGATTCCTGCATGCCTATCCACTCTTGCAGGAGGCCAGCCAGTCTGTGTATTCACACCCTGAGCAGCACAGCATCAACCTTTCCACTTCCCTTTACGGCATCCAGATCTCTGACCAACAGGTAGGGCTGTCAGCTAGATTGTCCACCCGAAGGCAGCTCTCCTCACCTTTTGACATGGAGCAGCAAAGCTCAGAGGGGAAGTATCCGTCCACGGCAGCTGCCACAGCTTCATACGCAAATTCCTTACTATCCAAGCTAACGTCCTCACCCCCAGACATGGAGGCCTCCACCAGCGGCACAAAGCCTACAGTTGAGGAGGGGGGAATGGACTTGCTAAGTGCAGATGGTTCCTCAGCCAGTGCCATCCTCCATGTAAAACCCAGCATCATGAAGAGGAACTCCTCCTTTAGGAAGCATTACTCCTGTCATCTGTGCAGGAGTCGATTCACCCAGAGAAGCCTGCTTAGAGAGCATCTCCTCCAACACACCCATGCTCTACAGCAGGCGCCAGCTGAGCCCAGCAGTGCACTCTCACCTGTCATGACTAGAGAACACAGGATGCTAGAGTTAGAGGGGGTCCTGAAGGGATTCAAGGCAGGGTCAAGTGCCTTGGCTGCCACTACTGCAGTAGAGATAATTAGTGACAGCGAGCAAACGCCTGTTTCAGGTACCAATTCGGACTCTCCCCGAGCAGAGGTGTCCACATCCAGCTGGGGGGTGGGAGGATTACATTCTCAGGCAGACACGCCACCTCCGTCAGACATTGCGGACATCGACAACCTGGAGAGTGCCGACTTGGACCGGGAAGTTAAGCGGCGGAAGTACGAGTGCTCCACCTGTGGCCGCAAGTTTATTCAAAAGAGCCACTGGCGTGAACACATGTACATCCACACAGGCAAGCCCTTCAAATGCAGTGCGTGTGGCAAGAGCTTTTGCCGGGCAAACCAAGCAGCCCGCCATGTGTGCCTGAACCAGGGGGCCGACACCTACACCATGGTGGACCGACAGAGCATGGAACTGTGCGCTGCAGGCGACGACAGCAGCCAGATGGAGGCAATGTTCTTGGGCTCATCAAAGCCTTACAAGTGTAACATTTGTGCGACCACCTTCTCAAGTCCCAATGAGGTGATCAAACACTTGTGTTTTACTCAAGGGGGATTAGTGGGGCTGCAGGGAAACACGGGCGCAGGGATGCTGCTCCAGCCTGAAGAATTCTCCAAAGATGAAGGCTCTGATTTGTCCAACTCCGGCACCCCACTGGAACCCATTAAGACTGAGGAAATCCTCGTAGAGTAGTGCCAAAACTGTGTATTTGTCCTTTTTAACATGTACGTTTGCTTTCTAAATTATGGTTAATAGGTAAGCTAAAGGTGAAGTTCATCAGGTTATGTATGTTTGAGGTTCCCAGTATACTAAAACTGTTTTTTGGAGGGGGGGGGGGGGGGGGGGGGGGGGGTTGGAACAGTATTTTGGACTTTTTTGGCCCTTAGTATGAAAAAAGTAAAATATATAGTAAAGTAAATCACCTATAGCTCTCTGAAATTCAGTCCAACATCATAAGAAAAGCAAATAACATTAGATTCAAGCTGAATACCAATGAGGGAGGTAAAGTAACTATTATCTTGTTTCATCTCATTTTATTGTTGGTGTACATTGGTATTAGACTCAGATGTCAGACTGTACCACGTTGTTTTTTCTTAACAGATAAAGTTGTGGTAAGGCAGCACAGGCATACTTTGAGTATAAGAGGAAAAGGAAGCAGAGACAGTTCCGGAGGACACAGCATGTTGTGAGATGACTTTGCTGTGCTAGATTTGAGGAGGAGAAAGAGTTGCAAACTACTAACAGTCCCTCTGGAGCTGCACAGAAGAGTTGTTTTTTCATGGTCATAAATGAGAGGCTGAGTCAGCAGATCAGGTATAAATTATAATACACAATATACACACAAATATATTCAGCCCTGAGACAATCTGTACTCATTTTCTATTCATCTATTCAGCCCGAAAGTACATTTGTCTTCCATTCATGTTCTGGTTGGTGTTTTGGCTCGGCAGAATAAGTAACTTGAAATGTAAAGTAATGACCAATATTTAGTTGTGTTACTCTGTGTTTTGTTGACTGTGCTAAATGTGTTTATAGTTCCTATGTCATTACACCTAATTAAAGCACAATTGCTCCTCATAGTAAGAGTTCGGCCACTGAAAATTGGTCACAACAAGCAAGAGTGTTCATTGTGTTTACAGTTGAGCCACTTTTCTTTTTTTACTTTCTCATTTTTACTTGTGTTGTCTAACTCTTTGGTGACTGATTAAAAAAGCAAAATCACATTTCATGTTACATTCAGAAAGACATACCTTAATGGGAGACTGACCTGGACAACATTGTCTTTATATAATGCTCCAATCTACTTTTTAAAGCCCTTCGTTTTTATTTGACATGCTTTTTAAATTTTATATACAATGCTATATTTACAAAGATTACTTTATATTGCAAATGTGTATGTATATTAGTAGACAAATACTTTTCAAAATAAAATTACATTTGGTTAAGCAAAAGTATGTATTAGGGATGGGCATAAAACATGTATCTTTAATTTCTTCAAGAAATAGGTTAGAATTAAAAAATGTGATTTGGGATTTTGAGTCTATTCCCCTTGCCAAATTTGTGCTAATTGCTAGCCTTCTCATTCCATTTTGGAAAAAAGAGCATTTTAAAATATGCAGGTGAACACATTGAGATGTATATGATGCAGAGGTAGTTTGAATAGTAGTATGAATGTTTTACCTGTCAGTGTGGAGATCATATGAACTCAGGCAGGTTTGGGGGCGTGACACATGGCGAGTTAGCTTTAATAAGAAATATGAAATGCCAGGATGATATATCTATATACTTGACTGTCTGGGTGCAAATGTGTTAAGGGAATATAAAATATGCTATTATAACTGACAACAACATACATAGTTTGTGGTAAGAGAAACACTTTCTATGAACTACTGATAACTAGAAATTGTAAAAAATAAAACTTTACATGCATGTCGACTTAATGTGAAGCAGTTATATAATTTGTCAGGCTGAAACATGTGAAACATCTGTTACAAGTGTAACAGAAGCACAGGCAGCATATCACAGGTTGTCAAGGAACAAAATTCTTGATTAGGCCCTTTAAAGTTTGTGCACATTTAAAAATCAGTGAGCATCACTGTCTTGAGTTGCTATTTTTTTATTGTTGCAAAAAACAAAAATGATTAGTCGGACATTTGTCTTCCAAATTTCTCCCTGACAGCAGTGATAGAGACTAATAATATAATTTGCAATATTATTTTAAAGCAGAGTTGTTAACTAAGACACACAGAAGCGCATTCATGTGTACTGTAGAAAGTATTTTAAATGTAGTTTTTGTTGGATTTATTGACTTGGTTCCATCTTTTAATCCTTTTTTTTTTTGTGAAAATATAAAAAATGCCCATCCTTAGTATGTTTATTATATGTGTAGTTGTTTTTTTTCTTCTTCTTTGAGTCAATTTGACCCAGCCAATTACAGATTTATGAAAGTAAAGATGAGGCCCAGCACCAATTTGGTTTAAGTGGGATTTTTGTACTGTAAATCCTCCTAAATTTGTATTAAATATTGAAAAGCAGCTGTTGCTTTGATGCAATGAGCCTAGTGTTTAGCTAGAGGGAGCTGTTTTCTTATTTGTCTACTCAGGTCGAGTGAGGGGGAAGGCTGTCAAATTTGAAGTACTATCTTTATTAGTGTTTTTTCTTATGCAGTTGCCAATTATACATGACCATATTGACATTTTCCATAAAGAAATATTCCATCACATAAATACACCCACAAGTGTTTTTGCCAAGGGAAAGAATTTGTGTTTGTGTCTTGATTTCAAGCTGGTTTTGTTGAGGCAACTGAAACGCTGTACTACTGACATTCATTTCTTTGAGCTCAATTGATACACAGAAATACGCACAGTACATGCACAAAAGTCCAAATCCTTCCTCAGCTGAAGTTGTAATCGTTGGCATGCCACATCAGTCTTGTAGCTTAATGGTTTGTGTGTGTGTGTGTGTGTGTTTAAACATCTCAGGATGATGAGAAGTTTGACGTCTTTTGTCTTTTCTGTCCACTGTTTATCAAAAGCAAAAATTTAATTTCAAACTAATGATCTTACTCCCCAGTGCCCATCTGACATCTACTGTGATCAATCTGTGTTCTCAGGAATGTGAGTAAGTTTCTGTATACACAACTTTGTTCTTTTCAATGAAGAATGAACAATAAAAACATGTCTTTTTATAGTTGTGGGTCTTTTGTCTCGTCTTTACTTCCACTCTTTACTTCAACAAAACAGGAGAGGTTATTTAATGATTTGTAGCACACTTTAATATAATTGTAAGCAGATGAAAGATTTTTTTTAACAACAATTACTACTGCTATGAAGATTGTTTTACCTGTATTGTCATTTATTGTCTGTACAGCCTTCCGGGGGAGTTGTTGACACTTGTCAACACTAAAATCTGCTTACAACAACGTTTTAGGCCGACGATGTTGACAGCAACCTACCTGTTTTATGTCATATTTAATAACTCCAGCTCAATAGTGTAGAGACTTATAATTCTATAATGATGAACCCATTAATCAAGTTAAATAATTCTCAATATCTCTGCATTGCTTTAAGCTGTTTAGCATGAAGGCTAACACCTGGGCCTTTTCAAAGAGGCCTCCCGAGTCATGCTAGGTGTTCAGATTCTTTGTAATCCAGCCTGGATCTGAAGTGTCTTCTCGGAGACTGCGCAATAATTCCTGAACAATATATCCACAAATTAACTGTTATTTATTCATCTTTTCATATGGAAAGGTATCATTTTACTACAAACTTTGGCCATTTTGACTCCCACAATGCAGTGGGGTGATTGTGTCGACCAATCTGTGTGATTTCAATAAAATTCTGAGATTTAATTTCCATTTAGTTATACTTTTCTTTAGTCATACAACAATTTATACATTCATGTGACATCCCTGAAGCACACATATGCTGATAGCTCAGTTAGTCCTGAAAAAAAAGATGTTTAAAACTTGATTGTGCATCACAGGGTTGATATTATACAAGCATTATTACACAAGGAAACCAGGCGAGGACTACATGTTTATAAATGCTGTATGGGGTGAGCAGGGGTTAAAGGGTCAGTGGTACATTTTCTTTCTAACTTTTGTTCAGAGGTAATTCTCGCCTTTATAGTGATGTATTAAAAGATCCAGAGATGAACACAAAGCACACATCAATTTTATCTACCTTTATTGACTGAAATATAGACAAGTTTCTCTATATCCTTACTATTGACAGCTTGGAAAATATAAAAGACCATTAAGGCCATGCTACATGAATATGCTAAATGGCTGCAGGTTATTAGTTAGTATTACAACAATATGATTTTTAAGTACATACAGTAGGTATACAATCTGTACAAATGTTAACAGGTTCACAGTAAGTGTGTTACAAAAGCAGAAAGGACTGAAGTGGGCGGGTGCCCCAACTAAATGCTTTACAATATGCAACAATCCTAAAGTCTTAAGCTCACCCTGTCTTATTTTATCATTTATTTTTACATAAAGCAAGTATAGATGTGACACACCCTCTTGAATCAAAGTAAGGGAAGTGGTGACCTCAAAGTCTGTAAAAGGTCTGTACTTCCTGATCTCGCTCTCGTTTGGTCATAACGCTGAGTGAAATGGGAGCCTCTAAAGCTGTTTGAGTCATATTAAAATCAATGGATCATAGAAGCACTCACAGTTCATTCTCAAGATGTCTGAATAATTGACAGTGCAACTTTGCCAAATTTGGTAGGACATGAACAAATACCAGTGTAACCCACATTTTCCTTTGGTGCTAAAATTGGACCCCAGGAATGTTTCAGATATTCCTCCACCATAAAACATCTCCTACTTTGTCATTGAACTTACAAAATAAGCCTTGACCTTGTGATTTAAGTTTGCTGCTTAACTCAAAGCAGCTGAGTAGATGCTTTTCTGATTTAATTGGATACAACGGATGTCTTATCTTGTGAGCAATGGAAAGGCCGTGACTAATCCAAACTCCGTGATTGATCCAAACTCGATTTGGTTTCTAAATTAAGAGTAAGATGAGATTTAAGTTAATTCTGGTACAATGTCGGTGTTTGTGCCTTTCACCTAAATCCTCAACCAGTGCCACTTTAATGAACTTGAGCCATCATGCTGAGTGAAGAGCAAAGGGTAAATGTACACTACTTTTGTAAGCCACAGAGGGCAGCAAAATAGGCATTTCATACTATTTATCAAGCAATATAAATATATTGTAGTAAGGAAGGTGTTCAACTTAAAATTGAAACACAAATAATAAAAACAGTATGTCACATAATAACTGAGAAGCATTGCTATTGTACACTGTGACACATTATGATTTGTAAGTGTTTCTTACATGTAGGAGTCTACCCACTCCAACTCTTCCAGTGCCAAAAGTTTGCTTACATCCTTTGCACGACACTGTTACCAAAATACCTCTACCACATGATGGTGTTACAATAGTACTTTATTTTTTATTTTTTTTACATGAAACAATGTGTAACAATGACTTTTTCACAGTAAATCAGGCGATTGTTTGTCTTATCTACATGGAGCTTATTAAGTATTTTTGTTGGGGTGCAGTGAGAACACATTGTGACAAGAGAATGTGTCAAAAGCATTTCTGATAGATATTATCATCCTCTCTCTGCCCTCTTGTTGTTTTTCTTCAGTCAGTGTTATCACTTACTGTCAGTGGATTCACACTTGTACCATGGTTTAGTTATACTTGCTACAGAGTGTTGAAATAATCATTGAATATGACTATTAAATGCTGTGATAAGCAGTAACAGTCTCACATTTGTTTTGGTGGATTTTACTAGAAACTTTTTACATGTTTATCTGCATCAACCGTTAAATTTACCGTCACAATGTTGCTCAAAAGAATACCTGATGTATAACAGCTTAATGGTATTTTAAAAACAACAAGGCAAAACTGTCCAAATAAAGAATGAAAAAATAAAGACTTGGGGGGGGGGGAAAGATTACTCAAGATATAAATACAATATACAAGATAATAATTCTCCATCTCTTCACCTTCTGACATCATCTTACTCTCCCTACTGTAAACATACAAACACACACGCACACACATATGAACTGATACAAAATCAACCAGGTTGCAGACTCTCATCACACTGATTATAAGCCAGATGGGATGCTTCTGAGGCACAGGACATGCTTTAGTGTGTGTGTGTGTGTGTGTGTGTGTGAGTGAGTGAACGGGTGAGGATATGGCGGTGGGACGTCACATTGGGGTGACAGGGCTGCAGGATGGGGTTAGAGTACAGGTGGAAGAGAAGGTGGAGGTCATCCAGTCTCTCTCTCTCTCTCTCTCTCTCTCTCGTCACTTCCTGGTCCAACCAGCGCGTCTCCCACGCATCAGTCTTGTATCTTCAGCTGTGATGGAAAAGAACACAAACAAGATATGAGGAACAAGAAAAGACTGCATCTTTTCTTCTCTGGAAAACAAAACCCTCTTGGATTGACATTACACAAAACCACTGTCTTTTGAAGTGTTAAGTTGTAAAAAAAAACAGAACATAATTATTTTTAAGAATATATTGAGCTCCTCTCTGGCGCACCACGCAATTGGTTTATACTGTACTGTATATTCGATGTGTCAATCTCAAATCCTTCGACATAACATGAAAAGCTGTTTATATACTGTAAATATAAATTATAACTCCCTAATCATTTCCCCCTACAATATTCCTTATTTTTCATGGCAACTTTTAGTTTTTAGTTTTCTCTTTTACTGTTTCAAGGTTTGTTCATATGACTCAGCACACACTTGGTGTGAGTGCTGCTGTAACTTGTCAAGCTTATTCCTGCTGTTCTCTCCCATTTCTATCCTTCTCTAGACTTTCCTCTGCTGCAGAGATGCACGACTGCGTAATAAATATTAAAAAAGGGAACTACGCCCAGTTTCTCCCTCCTCCACATATAACATCAGACATCAGATAACATCAGTATGTCACTGAAACATTGCACTATCCTTTACATATTAAATATATTATTCAGTCAAAAAAAGCCTCTTTGAGGCTTTGTAATTAAATCTAACATATGCATACTCCGACATGGTTTCTTGACTCCATACTGAGCCTGTGATGGAAGGAAAACAGGAGGAGGGAACGGAGGAATCATAATCAGTCTTTCAGCACAAGTTCATCTGCCCCTCACACCGCTTCCCTTTAAGACCCCGGCCTACAAAGAAGGGGTCAACGGCGGCATTCCTGCTTTGATATCAAAGGTCCCCTGGTTACTCATACCCCGAACAAAAGCTTTTTCATTTGGTCAGTGGGCAAATCCCCTCCCCTACTCCCTAATAAAAAGTAGGGCCCATTGATGTTTAAAAAAAAAAAAAAAAAACACTATGAGAAGATTGTTTGATAGGCAAACAAAGGGATTTTGAAAATAACTTTTTTCTTTCTGTACTGTTCCATCACTAATTTTACAATACTGAATTACTAAAAAGCATTCAATTTACCTACATTTCTGATTACCGGTACCTGCATTTTGATTTGTTACCAATATGAAACAGTTGTCATAAACATTCAATATCAATGTTGTAAGATCAGTCTCACCTGCTCATGATGCCGCTGTGATCTCTGTAGACACAGGCTCAATCTCCTTCACAGCCTCCTCGATCACTTCGATCACCTGCGCCATCACTTCTGCGCACTTTCCCGACGGTGTTTCTGGTTTATCTGCCTCTGTGACTTGGCTGGGAGAAGAAGCCTCTGCTGAAGCCATCTCTCGGGGTTCTTCTGACAGTGTTGAGAGTTTGCTTTCAGATGCAGCGATCTCAGCTTTTAACTCGATGTCTTCTGCCACAGGGCCGTTGCTGTCAAACTCTTCCACGGCCTCTTCTTCCACTGACGGTTCCTCAAATACCTGCGCCGTCTGCAGGACCATTTGGACTGGCATGTGGATATCAAGCACTCTCTCTTTCGTCTCTTCTGCAGGGGTCTCTGCCTTTGCTTCCTCAGATTGTGGTTCCACTTCCTCGGCTGCTTCTTTTACATCTGGTTTCTGAACCTCTGCGTCGTCTTTGCTCTGTTCCTCCTTGACCTGTTCAAGCTCCTCACCTATCTGACTCTCTGTCTTTATCTCGACCACTTCTTCCACTACGACAGTTTCTTCACTTACGTTTACCTCCACAGCTTTCTTCAACTTTTCTTCTGGTTTCTGCTCCTCTACAGAGACATCAATGCTCTCTGTGACCTCAACTGGGATTGTGTCAATGACCTCCATGGCAACACAGAGAAGCTGAGGTGACTTTGGTGCGGCTTTTTCACAGACAGCAACAGGGGTTTCAGTGATAACGGGGCCTTCTGTAGTGATTTCAATCTCTTTCTCTGTTGTTGCCACAGCCTGGACTGGTGTTGGTGTGGTGGACTTTTTGGATTCAGGAGTGTCTTCTGAAACTTTATCCATGGCATCCTGAATGACAGCCTGGGCAATGACTATGCTCTGAGCCTCAATTTCACTGGTCTGTTGGACATCCTCCATCTTCTCACTGGACTGCTCAGTGCCTGAGCTGATCTCGGACTCTGCTGTTTGAGCGGTCTCCACGGTCTCTTCAACTGTCTCCTCCTCCACCTGGATTGGTTCATTGCCAACTGACTCTGACAGCGGTGCATTTTCCATGGTCGCCATGGGGGTTGTCGCCGCACTGACTGGGGCCACAAGGACAACTGTCTGAGTGATAACAGAAACCTCCTGACTTGGTACAACAAGGATGGCTGGCTCAGTCTCCTCTGTGTTGGTGGTCTTTGTGGTTTCACATATGGTGGAGGCTACCTCTTTGGTCACATACTGAGCTACCTCTTTTACAGTATTTTTTTCAGCGGCAGCAAGCTGCTCCACATTCATTTGCACTTCCTTGGTTTCTATTGTTGGCTCGGTGACTTCTACACTCTGGGTGCAAACATCTGGTTCAGATGTTGGTGTAATGGGATCGACTATAACAGCATTAATACAGTTCTGGCTCATGGTGGTAGGCTGAATGATTTCTGCCTCCTCCTGAACAGTGTTGAAAATTCCAGCCTTCACAATTTCGGGTTCATGGTTCTCCTTGGCTGCTTGAATGTCCAATCCACCCTGTGAACTTTCAACAATAGACTCAAACTTGGTGGTTTCTACTTGGTGCACTTGGGCATTGAGCACGGCATCTTCTGTAGCAATGGCCTTTGTACTTACTGTATTCTCTTCCACTGATACCTCTGTGCTTACAGCATCATGGATCACAGCCACACATGCTACGACGGGCATTACAGGTTTCTCCAGAGCTACTTCAGCAATCTCCTTGGTGTCTAGGCCAGTGCAGATAGCCATGGCCTCGTCACGAGCGTGTGGCTTCAAGAGAGTTATTGTCTTTGACTCTGCATTCTCAGTTGGTGGTTCACACTCAATTTTCTCAGAAACTACCTCAACTGGTAAATCTTCAACAGTTACATTAGTCTGGGGTGGAATTTCACTAATCTGGGCCTTTACGCCCTCAATAACCTCCTCTGCGCTCTCTGGCTTGGTTCCCTGGACTAGAGTGGTATTTGCAGATGGAGCTGGAGCGACAGGCTTTACTTCAGCCGTGGACAGTCTGCGCCCTGTACTTTTGGTAGCTTTAGGGTACATGTTATCCTTGTCTTCCGTTTCATCCTCTGCGATGTCAGTGTCAACAGACTTTGGCGTGGCAGCATTCTCAGCCTCCTCTGGAATGTCACTCAGCTGATCGTGTTGATCATCACCATCTTCGACAGTGGCTGGGATCCAGGAAGGGGATCTATCTTCAGTGGATTCTTTTATTTGGACTTCAGCCGGTTCTGCTGGTGCATCCTGTTCAGCTGTAACTTGGTCATCATACTCTGAGAGAGGAACTACAGCTGGAGTGTCAGAATCCTCTTCACCTGAGCCTGGTTCAGTGGAGGCTTGTTTTTCAGTCTTCTTCTTTCTGCGTACAGGGAAGAGCTTCCTCAAAGAGAATGAAGACTCATCTTTTGGTGCTTCACTGTCTGACTGGCATTGTTCTGGAGTCTCCTCTGGCTTTTCCTCATTTTTGGCTTTATTCTTTGGCATAACCATGCGTTTCAGTGTGTCCCAGGTGGACTCTTTATCAGGGGGGGTGCCTAAAGGTTCACTGGAGGAAACAAATTCTCCATCACTCTCTGTTGTTTGGGAGGTGACAATGGCAGCCTCAGTTTTACCCTCCTGCTCCCCCTCTACTGCTGCTGTTGACTCCTCTTCAACCTTGGTTTCCTCATCGTCAGAATCAGAGGTCCTCCTAGTCCGCTTTTTGGGTCCACCCATACACATGAGAGCCTCCCAGGAGACAGAAGTGTCCATTTTCTTTTTGGGCTCCTCAGTGCTGCTGACCAATTTCTCAGTGTTTTCCGTCTTTGGCTCTTCCTCAGTTGGTTTATCCTCCTTATCCTCCTCCTCAACACTCTTATCTGCTAACGGGGCACTCTCAGAAGAGGACAGGGTGGCTGACTTTGCTGGTTTCTCACCTGTGGCTTCATCTTCGCTTTCGGAAGACCTTTTTACACGCTTCTTGGGTGTTACTAGTTTCTTGAAGGAGGACCAGGCAATGATACCCTCTTTTTTCTTTTCTCCATCAGAGGCAACTTCCCCATCAGTCTCTTGGCTAGACTCATTCTGGGTCACCTCCACAGCAATAACATGCTCTCCTGACTCCTCGGGAGATGAGGGCCCACTGTCAGTTTTTGGAGCCTCTGCTGACTCCGTGGAGGATTGAAGCTGCTCAGACGCCTGCTCCCCAGACTCAGTAAGCTTTGTCTCAGTGTCTTTCTTGGTCTTTTGCTTCTTAGTTGAGAGCTTCTTCAAGCCAGCTCCACCGAAAAGCTTCTTCAGGGGGCTACCCTGGGGCTTAGCTTTCTCTTGTGATGACAGTAGCTCAGCCTCAGAAGTCACCTCTGTTGGAGCCTTCTCTTCTGCACTAGGTTCAGCCTTTTCCCCTTCTTGTTTAGTCTCTTCAGTAGTTCCTGCGGCAGGGGTTTCAACAGTGACCTCTGGCTCTGGGATAGTCTCTGGCTTCAATTCCTCTGGAGTTGCTGGTGCTTCCTCCTTAGCTTCTTGCTCCACTTCATCCTTCTCCACCTTTTCTTCCACAACAGCAGCAGTTTCTTCTGTCTTAGCTGTCTCCTTCTCAACAGCGGCCTCCTTGTCTTCCTCCTCTTTTGTCTTTTTGATGCTGGCTTTCTTTCTCAGGTTAGAGAAGAGTCCTCCACTAAAGAGCTTCCTGAAGGGGGACAGGGTGGTCTCTCCTTCCTTCTCCGCTCCTTCATCCTTGACTGCTTCATCAATAGCTTCGGCAGCAGGGACTTCAGCCGGGTCATCAGTGGTTTCAGCTTTGTCTTTGTCTTGACTGACTTCTGTCTCAGCAGTAGATTCCACTGTATCAGCCTCCTTTTCTTCAGCTGTGCTTTTCTCCTCAAGAGTAGCAGCCTCTTCCTCCTTCATAGGTTCATCAGTCCTAGTAACCTCCTCCTCCTCCTCTCCTTTATCTTTGATCGTCAAGAGCTTCACAGGATCTTTCTCCTCACTTTTGTCTTTCTTCAGTGTGAACTTAAAGCCCACAAAACGGAAGATCTTCTTGAAGCCCACCTCACTGGCATCATCGGGTTTCTCCTCCGCTGCTTTCTCCTCAATAGCAGAGATGTCATTGGCATCAGGAGACTCTTTCTCCACTTTCTCGCCGTTCAATTGAGGAGCCACGTCACCCTGGATGGTGTCCACAGTGTCAGAAGCCTCCTCCTTCTGAGCCACACCATCTGGCTGGCCAACTGAAATGACAAGAAAAGAATGAACTTTGATGATGATTCCGTTTTACTACTTCCTCTTAAAGCTCCTACCACGCCAAAGAAACATCCTTAACAATATTCACATAAAAATGAACAGAGCTATGATTTGTAACTTGCAATTAAACATATTTGGGTAATGGTAAGGAGATTAATCTCTGTTCAATAAAAATCTTTATGCCATTTCTCTGAGAAGAAACGCCATTAAAAACAGAGGATGTCTCATTTCCATCTGCATTTATTCAGACGTTGCTGAGATCCTGACCCCATTGCAGATTTGATCAAACATATGACTACTTAATTCTAATGAGATTTCAAATTGGCCCAGCTAATCCTGTGCTATGTAAACATTAACAAAGGCATTGAAACAGATAAAAAGGTTATCTCTAAAGTGAGTTTTATAGAAAACACTGCACAATAACAGTAATACTTTTGGCCATTTGTAGATTATTGTCCTAAAACATAAGGTGAGCAGACCCATAAAACATCCCTGCAATGGTGCATTTTGTGAACCACTTTTTATTGGTTAAGCTGGATCACTTATTCCATCATTGTGAGTTGTAAAAATTTAAAAAAAATGGGCTGGATATGGCAAAAATGTGATCATGATATATTTTCCCATTTTGATCGATATATTGGTATTCATTTATTTGCTGATACTGCCAGTTTGAAGTGAATCCTGACTGAAGACTGTAGAAACCAGGGTTTAATTAGACTTTAGAATATAGTTTATTAAAATAAAATTTAAAAAAAGGCCTTTACAATATGCAACACATACACACAATGTCTGCCTGCCATGTCTGTGTTTTGACAGAGGAAGGCGTAGGGGGATGACCTGCCAGTGTTTGAAGCTTTTCTTCTTCTTTTCTCTGCTTTTCTCCTTAGACCTCACTACAGTCTGGGAAACCTCACATCTGATACCCATGGACTTTAAAAACAAATTCCCAGGACTTTTAACGCCTATCAGCTTACCTGATTACACACACTGGGAAACACAAAGGCGCACATGCACTCCCTAAAATCATGCACACTGTGGGAATAACCTGCTTCACAAAAAATGAACACACTGTAAAAAAAAGTATTTGATCCCAATTGCCATTTTCATTGTGGTATTTGCTATGATAATTGGCTTCAGTTTGGAAAGAAATCTGTGAAAGATGACTATGTTCTTGTCTTACACAACAATGTAAAATTATGCATCCACATCTGTCCACATCCTTTCCCTAAATTATAGGCTTCACTCAGTAGCACTGCAGTCCTGGAATATTTTGGCTTTTAAATAGAAAAACTATTGTTTCTACAAATGGGATAAAACCTCACCATAGACTGCAGTGTTTTACACTAAATTAGTATGATAAAATAAAGAAGTGTTTTTATACACTATGTTATTAGTGGGGGCACACCCATATCTTATGTATAGATTTGACTTGAGAGGAATGTGAGCTATGCTGTTGACTCGTTTTGGGAAAATTATTTTAGGATGTTCTAAACATAATCTGAATTTAAATGCCAGAGGACTTCAAGAATGTCTATTTGTTTTTCGGTTAAACTGTCTCGACTGTGCCCATGTGGGATTCAAACCAAACAATACAGGCCTCCACCACTGCCCCTACTTAAAAAGTCCCAATCTCCTTGACCCAAATTCCACCACAGCAGGATGGATGGGCACCCACCCCCCATCCCAAGACACACACTCACGCATACACAATAGCCTTCCCTCTCTGGCCCCCGAAGAAATAAAGGAAGGGGGGTGGTCAATTCTTTCTATTATAAACACACATTTCAGCTTGGGGGAAGTTTGCTGACTTTACCAAAATTGTGTAAACATGAATAAAGAAAGAACTGGGCGATTTATAAAATACAGCAGTGTCACATGGCAGTGGGCTCTCTCTCACATAGGTGTTATTTTCAGGGCATGTGTGGGGTGTGTGGCCATGATTTATTCCAAGATGGACTCACTCAGACTACCGGACAAGGCCATGTGTACCTACATGGATAATAAAACAGGAACCATGTTGATTTAACAGACTACTGGCATCTCTCCCGTCTTTTTGAACTTTTTTTTTTTTTTTTCCCAAACACA
>NC_045750.1:10914671-10915198 GCF_008692095.1 Etheostoma spectabile
CACAATTGTTAACATCCCTAGATTGAATTGGTTCGTGGCGGGGGTTAATGTGTGGTGGAGGTGGGTGGATATTTTAAATAACGACTGCACCAGAAAGAATGAGTGTGAAGGGGGAGGCTACAGGGGGCCGAGGATGGGACAGTAAAGAGATGAAGGGATGGCGTTAGGGTTAGGGGGGCAGGGGTCTGCCCTAGGGCCAAAGCCCTAACTGACTTTAGAGGGTGTTACATATCTCTGACACACAATCATAGTTAAAATGCTTTTCTCTGCTGGAGACATGCTTTGTTTATGTGCGAGAGCACGTGGTAAGGCGGTGCTCTCATATTAAATATCTCTGCAGCCAAAAAACTAACACTCTCCAGTGAGATCAGATAATGTTTCTGTTGTGGCTGTTTTAGCACTGCTATGTGTTTGTGTGTTGTTTGAGGGGGAGGGGGGCAGCTGGATAGATAAATGGCAGCTATTTACAAACTTTGCCAAATGTATGCAAATCCTTGTAATTATCATAGTCTGGAGCAAAAGCCCTT
>NC_045750.1:10915208-10918720 GCF_008692095.1 Etheostoma spectabile
AGAAGTCCGTTAAAAAAAAAAAAAAAGAGGGCAAGAAGACATCTACACCCTCCCCCAACAAACCCTATACCAGCACCCCCTTTCTGTATCAAAAGGTGTGGTCACACTGACTCCGAGGAATCGACAGCACTGATAACACACAGTTACACCATTTAGTTAAAGTCTGAATTATATTAGCCCAAAGCCATATATACAAACCTTAATATTTATCCATTTATATGCTTACATATCCTGGTTATGTACAGAAACCCAAACCTGAGGTCATCACAAAGCAAAAGATTCCAGACCTGCGCATTTGAACCATCACTTCCAGTTATGAACTGAAGAAGAATCAGTTTTGGCATGCAATTAATTTCATACGCCCCCTCCCTTCTCCTCAGTCCCTACCCTCTGCGGCTAAACTGAAAAGCCCCACTGGGAATTAGGATCCCACTCTAATCTAATGAAAAACTTCTCTGATGGGACACAGGGGGCTGGCTTGGAAGGAGATATGAGCTAAAAGCAGGCTTGAACAAAGTTTGGCTGTATACTTCAGAGTTCAGGGCATTCCGCAGTTAGCTTTGGTGAGAGAAAGTACAATGTGAGAGGTATCTGTTACTACAGGTTTTCACTACAGGGCTACTGTAGAACAGCGATGAAAAACAGAGATGTTTTCTGTAAAGTACTGGTGATGCATAAGAATAATGAATGAACACTTAATACAGTAAGCGTAAACTCATGAACAAGGTTGAATAAAAGTGAATGAAATAAGAACATTACAGCTTTAAATCATTGTTTTACTTTCTACATTAGCCTAAGCAAAACCATCACCCAACAACCAAAGCCAGGACATCTACAAATCACAATGCTAACTAACCACACCCTCAGGACAACAATGCCTTCGGCTATGCTCACTCATTTAAGGACAAACCCCTGCTTTGGGTTTCATACATATCCTAAATAAATGAACAGTTTTATCTTAAATTATATCGGTACGTCACAGTAAAGCTGTCACACGTTTAGCAAAGTTAAAGAGAACGTTAAATAGTTAAAAATGTAAGTAAGACATTTTTGAATCATTCTTCTTACCTGTTAGAGTTATTGTTCCAAGCATTGGGAAAAGTAAAAAAAAAATCCTCCTTTAAAAATAAAATTAAAAAATAAGACGAAAGATTTGAAAATATCCGATTATAAAAATATATAATTCAAATGTGAGTCTCTCTTGTTTCCTTTTACTTCTGTGCACACTTAGTCAAATCTATTGGGGTTTTCTGCTTGGCTCCGTCTACACTAGTAAACTCAGTGTGATGCCAGAAGCAGTGTCTCTCTCTCTCTCTCTCTCTCTCTCCCAGCGCTTCTTAGCCACTATGACCAGAAGAGAGGGCTCCACACACATTTCAACAGACTGACACACATGTCATGTTAGGACCACCCCTCCCTCCCTCATTCTCCCACCTCCTTCTCCTCTCTTCAGCTGTTCTAAATGGGACCCCTCCCCTCGGACGTCACCGTTCAGCTGGGACGACTGAAGCTCATCACGGAAACTTTTAAAGGATGCATTTGTCACCCATCCCTCCAAAAAAGTAATTCTACATGTTCAAACTCCATACAACCCCCCAATGCACACAAACCCATACACATTGTTACTTTGAAGCAGATTGGGGGAAGGCTACAATCTTTTCTCTGGCCTTAATACCCATGCATGACCTCAAAACACAGTTTTTTTGTTTAACTGAAAATCCGTCACCCCCCCTTTTTTTCAAGAGGCAACTGGGCTCTCCCTCGTATTTTATGGTTAATGTCACTAGTCATGTGGAGGAATGTTCAGAAAAGGCCAACCAGATGAAATTTCAGGATTTTACATTGGAGAAAAAGCTATTTTATTATTTTATTTATTTCAGCCTTTCCCTGCTTTTGAAATTAATGAAATAATAAGTCATAGTTCACTGCACAGTCTCAAAAACTCTCCAGACATATCCATGATTGAGGTGAAGTTCATACCGAGGGCCTTAACCCAAACCTAACATGAACGGGGGTGCCATCGAGTTGCCGCCTGCCCCCGTGAATGTTAACAAGCCACTCTCAATTGCGCCAATACAGACGCATTTAATTCAGCTTTTGTCTGAGGGAGGGGAGAGACTAGAAGGAATGCAGATAAATCCTCAGGTAAATACCAGCATAATCTGATCTGTCACACTTCAGCATTGTCCCAGAGGAATGTGTGAATTCCATCCAGAAGGCTCCAAAATGGGTGATAACAGCGTTAATCAAGTACTGTCTGAAAACCCCCCGCCACACACACACCCAAAAGTCTATGCTTTTAAATGTATAGAGAGAAAATGTAATGATAAAAAGCATAGCTGCAAATATATAGTGCTCCAGGCACTATATTATTGCAGTTACAGCAGGGTCTTTGCATACAACAGGATAACCGTCAGCATGTACACTATTTTTGTGTGCTTTTCTTAGTTAAAGATTTACCTGAAACTCTTAAACTGAATATTTTCTCCATTTCTAAAGGTGCAAAAAAACACCCACTTAAAATCAAATCAGGTCAAATCAAGACAAAAAGAAAAGCTCTGGGACCCGCTTTCCCGTTGGTCAGTTCTGGAACGGTATAGCTTTTTTTTCCTTTTGCAAAACTAGGCTCTCTATGGCTGACACGTCTGCTGTTTTCACTGGTCTAAATATATAGTTTAATTCCCTACATGCATTAATAGATAGCAGCAAGTTAAGAGTGGAATCCTATGGGTATATCATGGAAGACCCTCTCATTTCATCACAGTCATTTACTAAGAATTTCATTCTGACACACCAGTGAGGCTTTCTGTTATTGCAGTGACTCATCTGGTTGGTATTTTACTATGAGTACTATACTACATAATGACCATTATGACAGTACTCTATATTATGCTGAGTAGACAATGAGTCAGACCGAAGGGAATTTAGAGTTTAATGAGAGTACCTCTTTTGGGGTTGGCCCACATCTTCCTTTCCCCTCCCAGCTTCCTTTATATGACTCACATCAGTCACATTCCTAGACTTACATACATACTGAAATATTTTAATGTAGGCACAGCTTCAGGCTACACTTAGCTGCATGGGTTGTTGCAGTTGGAGGTATAGGCCAAAAGTTTGAACACACCGTCTTATTTAATGCGTTTCCTTTACTTTCATGACTATTTACGTTGTAGATTATCACTGAAGGCATCAAAACTATGAATGAACACATGTGGAATTTTGTACTTAACAAAAAAGTCTGAAATAACTGAAAATGGAACCAGGTATGTAGAATCCATCCGGTCACCTTTTCTCCATCTTGCAAAGACAAGATGGTTGGAACCAAAGATCTGAAACTTGGACTCATCAGACCAAAGCACAGATTTCCACTTGTCTAATTGACATAAGACATTTTTCCTTGTGTTTCTTGGCCCAAACAAATCTCTTCTGCTTGTTGCCTCTACTTAGCAGTGGTTTCCTAGCTGCTATTTGACCATTAAAGGCCTGATTCACACAGTCTCCTCTTAACAGTT
>NC_045750.1:10918730-10919054 GCF_008692095.1 Etheostoma spectabile
TGTGTCTGCTGCTAGAACTCTGTGTGGTATTCATATCGTCTCTAATCTGAGCTGCTGTTATCTTGATATTTCTGAGGCAGGTGACTCAGATGAACTTTACCTCAGAAGCAGAGGTGACCCTTAGTCTTCCTTTCCTAGGGCGGTCCTCATGTGAGCCAGTTTCGTTGTAGTGCTTTATGGTTTTTGCGACTGCACTAGGGGACACATTCAAAGTTTTTACAATTTTCCGGACTGACTAACCGTCATTTCTTCAAGTAATGAAGGCCACTTTCTCTTTACTTAGCCGATTGGTTCTTGACATAATATGAATTCTAACAGTTGTCC
>NC_045750.1:10919064-10919148 GCF_008692095.1 Etheostoma spectabile
TTGGCTGTGTATCAACCTGACTTCTGTACAACACTAACAACTAATGGTCCCAACTCCATTAATAAGGCAAGAAATTCCACTAAT
>NC_045750.1:10919158-11013388 GCF_008692095.1 Etheostoma spectabile
AAGGCACACCTGTGAAGTGAAAACCATTTCAGGTGACTACCTCATAGAGCTCATTGAGAGAACACCAAGGGTTTACGATGTAAATAGTTATGAAAATAAAGAAAACGCATTGGATGAGAAGGTAGTTACAAACTTTTGGCCTGTACTCACTCTATAATTTTTTTTACATATTTTCAAATCTTTATCATCAAATCCTACGAGCATAATGACCAGCTTTGATCACTTTATCCTGCTAACAATTGTTTCTATATGATGCCTCTGCCTGAAGTTAAGAGGACTAAGTATAAAACACAAAACGTAATTCTCTACATATTTTTGGTCTCAGTGGTCATTTTATCCCTACAAACCTGCTGTGACCCGATCATTTCAAAATAATGCCAAACACTATTAAAACCCACAGAACGTTAATTTACTATCCCAGGAGACAAAGAAAATAATCACATTTGAGAAATGGAACCTCTGATTTTGCTTTAAGAAATTACCTAAACGATTAATCAATTATGAAATTAGTTGTTGACCAATTGCATTAGCTCTAAGGGTGAGAAATGTAAATACAAGTATGCACACAACATCTGGAACATGTCCATTTGATGGAGTAGTTCAGCCATATAAATCTGGTTTGAATTTTTCACTCAATGTGAACATAATCGCTTCAATTAAAAGCTAAAACTAGCTGAAACTTAAGTTGTATATGATACTGTCAGACAGAGTAGAATAAGAGGATTTTAACAACCTTAAAGCTAGTAATGTAAAGGAGCATATTGAAGCTACTTGAGAGGAAATAAAAGTTAATACTATAAGAGTTAAAAGTTAAAATTTCAAATTTTTTTCTTTCAGTACATGCTTATTTAATTAAAATAGGTTTCCATCACAACACTAAATGAATGGATGTGTATTTTGTATATAAACCTCAGCTAAATCAGGACAACATATGGCCAAGTCTGGGGGGGGGGGGGGGGGGGGGGGGGGGTGACGCCCCACATATCTCGATGAATCAGAAAACATGCCTGAGTTCAGGAATGTCTAGAGGAGGGGTTTTCAATGGTCGGGCGGGTGGGGTTGGGGGCTGGGTGGGCGGAGGCGCTTTTTGTAGCCTGTAAAGAAGTGAATGACATCATCGGACAGCACAGAAGAAAACACCCCCTACTCTTCAGAGATCTGAATAGGATGATGTTGAAATAATGGGAGGAAAGGGAAACGAAAGCCGTGAGTGTGTGAAACTGAGATCAGAGAGAGGTTTCATTCAATCCCTCTCCTTTCTTCTCCATTTTTTATTACGTTTGCCCCATTCATACAGTTGTTTTAATCTCCCGAATCCACACTCCAGTCCTCTTTTAATCCTTCGCCCTCTCTCCACTACTTTCCCCTGTGTCTCTTCTATCCTCTTGAGCCCCTATCCCACCCCTCCTCCTGGTTTGTATGTGGACAGGTTAACAATGTCAGACAGGAAACACGGTCATTCTTTGACATCACAGTTTCCTCTTCCTTTTGCCCGTTTCCTCGAGTTACACTTCATTCTGTACTCTACACAGGCTGTCCAACAACCTTTCCGCCTTTTCTTGGTGGCATTATGTCTGTACATGAAGTGATGCAGCGTGATGAGATGAACACTGCAGATGTGACGCCTCAAATTTTGGTATTTCATGACCATCTTTTGTTTAGTTTTGCTGTGAAACAATAGAGGATATGTTTACAGCTTTCAGCATTGAGAAAGAAGGATTTGTTCCCAAAAAAATAAAAATAAATCAATCAATCAATCTTATCTTGCACGCTGGGAACAATTACATTTGAGATCAAGAGTGTGTGCTTGTTGGTCTTCTTCGGTCCAGTTCAAGTCCTACAACTTAGGACAAAAAACTGTTTGGTTGAAGAATAGCATTTCTTCCAGAAGGGTATGTTTAGCCAGTTTTACCATCTGTTATACTTGAATTCCTGGAATATCTGCAACAGAAATTTAGCATTCCAGTTGTTATGCATCATCTTGTCTTTTAGAGTTTAGATATAAAAAGCCCCTCCTAGAGCTTAAAAAAGGCCTTGGAAATAGCCCACATGTACAAGCGAGCGTAACAGTAAAGAGATGAATGAAAAGGATTTATCAGCTTTTTAACTTGTCAGTTTGACACAATCTACAGAGATGTGTGTTTCAAATTAGTATTTCTCTTCAAATGTAGTCTAGATAAAAGCTTATTTTTTAATTTTTATAAAATGAGTAGAAACAGGCTGGTTTGCTGTTGCTTAACCCTAAAAAGTGTCTCATCTCTCTTCTGAATAAAAGAGGGTTTCCACTCTCTAACCAGCTGTATTTCATGAGAACTTGCCCAGAAATGACCTTTCATTTAAGTAATTTAATCTCAACTGAGTGTTTAAATAAAAATGTCACGGTCAGAGGACATAACTCAATAGAGTGAGTAAATTGTTTCAACATCAATTTAACTTGTTTTCAAACCTTTCTAAAAGACAAATGTGGGTAATGTAAAGCAGGGCGTGATAAGGAAGATCGCTACAGTATTGAGTGTCCAGCACTAAGAAGATTACACTTAATTCTTGCATCGGAAACAAGTGAAAAACGTCACCTCGCTGACACATTCTTGGCAGTTTCTAAAAGATGTTATCATTAATTACAAAGTAAAACTGGTGTATTATAGTATTTGGCTACTTGCTGAATTGTATAACGGCCATAACACTACTAAAGAAGAAGGAGTGGTCAGTCACATTCCTGGTGCATTCTCTTAATCCTCCATATGCCTGGGGGAGGTTAGGGGTTGAGGAGGGAGATTAGGTTCCCTGATGCTGGGAAAGATGAGAGAGAAGCGCCTGCGGAGACAAGAGAGTCCTGGGGGGTCTGGGAGCCCTGGTGGGAGTCTACCATGAGTTTGACCTTATTACTGTAATTTTAGGCCCTCTGTACCTGGGACACTCCTTTTTTAATACTCCTAAGACTTTTGAGTTTAGTTTAGTTATCTTAAATTATTTGCTTGCGACAGGGCTGCACTCCCTTCAAAATATATTAGCATGCTGACGTCAGCATTTAGCTCAAAGCACTGCTGTGGCCAAGAGTAGCCTCACTTAGCTGCTAGCTTGTCTTGTTACACCAGAACCAAGCAGTACAATTATGTTTGATGATATGGCTCAGTTCAGAAGCGGTTACAACACTGAGATATATGTTATTACAACGTAACGGTTTAATAAATGAAGGTTCAACAATTGGCTTTAGAACAAAAACACAAGGGAATTAATGGCAACAATCATGACAAACATTTATGTAGTCTGAGGTCGAGGAGAGGTCAATGCTTTGGCGAGTACAGTCAGCTGAGAGATTAGATTTTTTATTAGCTTGCCATTAACTGATTAACTGGTTATTGCTGATGCTGTGTCTGTCAGAACTTACTCAAGCTTCATTTCAATAGCTAAAATGTTGAGGTTGTTTCTGTTACCAGAAACACAGCTGCACATTGTATTTGAGCTGGAAAAAAAGGCTTTCCGTTTCCGCAGTTGACAAATGACAGCTTTCTAATAGAGCTCTCTTATCACCTTTCTTGCCCTGAAGTGTATCATTAAAGCACTTCATAACAAACGCCTGAATAAAACGGTCTGCACTGATGAACACTGAACTACTGACTGGACAATGATGGATCTTAAGGGGATCAGGGCCTTTTTACCACTCCAATCTAAAACTTGTCTCCCAAACACGTTCCTCTGGGATAACTTCCTTTCTCTGCGGGAAAGAAATAATTCTGACGTCCTGCAACAAGTTGATGGAGCAGCATCTGCGCAAATAGAGAACAACCTAGGATAAAATAATGCCTCCCAGTAGTGTGAGTACAGTAGAAAAATCAACGCACAAACATCCAAATAGGAAACACATAGTGAGTATTGTCAGTTGGAATGTAAAAGGGAATATGGGCAAAAATCCAAAAGAAACAATTCAGCGGCTGGTTTGTGTTACGATGAGTGCATAGCCTTATTGGCAGAGATCAGACAGAGCTTAAGTGAAGGGAGAGGTCCCTTTCACAGGCATGATGAACGTTTTGGCAACATGACTATGTCTGTCCCCTAAGCCGAGTTTGAGTGAGTCCATCCTGGAATTAAATCATGGAGACGGACGGACGCACGAACACACACACACACACACACACGGACACAAATATGTTCACCTTGTAAAAGTTAACACCTGTAACCACAAAAGCAATTAAACTGTAGCCAAAACTCTAGTGAATTATTTCTGACAATTCTAGACACACCTGGTATATAAAGTTGGGTTGCAACCATTACATGCTTTTATTATTGACTTCTGTGCTGCACTTACCACGTTTTGTTTAATCTATAACATGTACCTAAAAAGGATTCAATTTCTAAAAAAAAAAATGACAGAAACACTGCATCCATCTGCTCCCTTTAGTAGGATCAGACAAACAACCTTGCGGTATTTGACCTATAAATGATGTCCAGCGTTACTAAAAACACTAACCGTAAGAAACACACAAACGCAGTCAGCATTCTCTCTCCCCCTCAAGCCTTTCAGAAACTTTATCTATCCTCTCTTAGAGCGCGTAAGCCATCTGGGAGGGACCTTCAACGCTCCGGCCAGTGAATTACATCAGCTATGATGTCAGTCTTTGGGCTCCCACTGCGCCTCAGGTGCCACACCCCTGAAACTAGCAACCCAAGCAATATGCAGGCTTCAGTTTGCACGTCTACTTGGACGCAACAAAGCACACAACAAATCTTACTGGTACTAATGAGATTAACATGTGAAAACATCAACATGGTTTCTCTGATTACACCTAATTTACTGCTGCACACAAAAAGACATCTTGTCAGAGAGACTGGTTTTATTCTGACAAAAGCTGAAGTGATTTGTCTCATTTTTATTCAATTTGTAGTAATGATACACTATGTAACCTGACGCAATCAGTGCCTGCATCATTCATGAATGACTGTGTGTTAATGTCTTACTCTCTCTTTATCCCTATCTATTCTTCCTCCTGATGGCTCTCGCTCTTTGCTTGCCCCTCCCTTATCTTTAGCAAAAAAAAAAACCTTTCCCCTCAATACTCTACTTCTATGTAATATTTATTCTGTTTCTTTCTGTCTATTAAGACTGCATTCTTAAGCCTCAGCTCTCCCGCCTGGGCTTTTTCAGCCCAGACTAAGAATTGTTTTTAAACCGTATCTGAGCCAACTCCTCTATGTTTTATGCAAAACTGAGCGTCGACCACGGTTTTGGATTTACAAGGGGGTCAATGACTGATGAAGGCACTGGAAACTAACTCCACACCATCCTCATAGCCTACTTTGATACCATTTATACTATATATCACAATACTTTTGGTAATTTAATTAAAGACTCCATGACAGATGATGATCAAGTAAAATATTTTTGCTGCAACATATATACCTGCACTTTACTTTCCAGACTAATTAACCTCTACAAAATGCCCATCAGTCAGCAAAGAAGTCTGATATTATACACTTTTTAAGTCTTTTAATTCCGGTCTACAAATCAGATATAAAAAATAAGCAGAAAATCAACAGGTATTGCCATTTTTAAGAAAGTGAGTTAGGTTGCTTATGTTGTCTCAAGTTGTTACCATTCTTTAAACAGAATGTGTGGGATGTGCTTGGGGTGTGGGTTCTTAAACTATGAACACTCTAGTATACCTGATAGAGATCATGGTTGTGTATGCCTGAGCTTGCACATATGTGCGCGTGTGTGTTTTTGCTTATGAGTCAGTCTTTTGATCTGCAGTCTGGCTGTTGTTTTCGTTGTTATCAGAGAGATTCCTCTCGTCTTCCTGTCTCCCACAATGCATTGCTGTCTTTATCAGGCGCACGAGAGGTAGAGAAGTGCTGGGATGTACAACCCCTGCACACCTACCACTTTCCTATCTTCTCTCTGTTCCCCCAGTGTGTATCTTTCTTCCTTTCACACCCCTTCTCTCCTCTATCTGTAGCCTTGAAGCTCTTTTGCAACGTCAGATGTTTTCTGTTGTTTGTTTCCGGTGAATGGGCGGGAAAAATATGCATTGCTTCTTGTATTCAATATTTTATTATAATAACCCCCCCACCCATGTTGTCCTCGGGTCAAATTGACCCGTTTTCCTATAGCAATGTTCTTTTTACCTGCCCAATTGTAATTTACCAAAATAACATGATTGATTCCTCACTCTTTGGCAAGTACAAATCTCTACTTTCATTAATTTTGGGGTGTCTTATTCTATTTTATAGCATTTGAAGTGTGTGGTCCCCCCAAAAAAAAAAAAAAAAAAAAAGATTGATGTGGTTTTGAAATATTATTGAGTAAAAGTTGACATATTCCCGTGTGTGATTCTCCATCAACATCCATACCTTTAATTTTAGTCTAAAATTCCTAATTTCTGCTTTTCTAACTCAAACATTAGGTATAATTTCCTCGTTTGACCATAAATTAAAAAAAACTGTAAAAATAAAAGTTAATAGGTTAATGTTACGTAGTGTTGAAAACGTCAAAAAGTGACAAACATAACGGAAAAAAAACCTAAGAAAAAGTTAAAACGTTGATAAAAGCATCAACAAAAGTGTTCATTTTCAATTTTGAAGTGAAGACAAGGGTTACAGACAATAAAACTTGGTTTTGTGTACATGAAAGCAATATATATATATATATATATATATATATATATATTATATATATATTTTTTTTTAATATTTGGTACCCCTTTTTTCTGTTCAATACCTTGCCACTTTACTAATTAACTTACAGTACATGTCTACAGATGCAATGATTTCAACAACCCAATTATTTTGTTAGTCTACCGTACCACATCAACTCATACACTCTGTATCTCTGCTCTGAAGTGGGTATTGTGTAACTCTATAAATGGACAGAATTGCTTCATTAAATAGCTTATTAAATAGCTTATTTGACTAAGTGGTATGTGACATATCTCTGTGTTTTAAGCAGTATTAGATTACCCCTTCCCTTGGGTCCTAACATAATATGAAGTGCGCAGGTTGCTTTGTGCGGGGCCCGGGTCATAGCCTTCTAAATATTAAGGCCCTGGCAGCCCTCCCAGATTGAGGGAGACACGATAGAAATGCCAAAGAAAATAAATAAACACAGCCCTGGAGATAGGAAGGTGCTGCAGGAGATGGACAGGGCAGGTTGGTGCACATGTTAATGGTAGAAATCAATTTTACCTAGTTTTGTACTGGTTAATGATTATCTCAGATTACTGATTTAAATGATTAAATGTTCCTTAAGTTGCCTGCCAACCTAAGCTAAGAACGGTACTCAGCAGCAATTTTGAACAGTGCGCCACACCATGAGTAGCCCTTCCTTTGAGTTGTCCCCACCACTCTCCCCCGTAGGAAAACAATGGCACAGCCAATGCAGAGCGGTTTTACTGCGGATCATGTGTAGGTGGCAATATTTCCACTTTGAGAATTTTTTTTTTGGCAAGTCTATTAAATTAGGCCTACTTCATTAGCTACAGTTGTGATTTAAGCTCAAATTCTTCCTGCATCTATCCTGAAGTGCAGCATAACACTAAAACCAAGTACACATTTCAAAAACAGATGTATATATGCAAGGTAACGTTTACATGCAATGATGGGTTAAGGAATGTGTGAGGGAAACAGGGAGGGGGTGTTGGGTGTGCGGCTCCTGTGTGAAAAGCCCCCCCGCCACAGCTGAAGAGACAGTACAAAATCGTAGACACAAACACAAAACCATTGCTTACCCCAGCCACCACAGGGACATCACTGCCACCACAGGGACACACTGTAAATAAACAGTATTGACGGAACAGATGCACACATATACACGCACCTTCTGCCAGCGTGTTGTCCTCTGAGTGTCCATTCAGACTGGTCATGCTGGAGATTTGGCCATTTTTCTCCAAAGGCTGAAAAAGACAAAGAGAGACTCACACCAATGTTCTCATGAAACACTCAGCAATTAAGGATATTTTATGTTAAAAATGTCAAACCATTTCTTTAAGGCAGACAATTACAGCCTTTACGAAAGCACCAAAGCTACGAAAAAGGACAATCCATCCGACAGCAGCTTGTCACTATTCAGACATCGTATAACAGTTTACACACACACACACACACACTCACTCACTCTCTCTCTCTCTCTCTCTCTTTCTGGTAGTGACCAGCTCCAACTGACAGTCTTACAATAGCAGGCAGGCCAGAGCTTTGTCTGTCCCAGCCAGGCGAGAGGGAACCAGAGCCTCCCCACAGAGCAGCTAATCTAACTAATGGACAACCCAGACTTCATTCCCATCAGCCTAAACTCATCCAGGAAATCCCTGAAAAATGACACCACCAAGAGGACACTCGGTTTGGGACAAGTTGGGAAGGACGTGCTGCGAGATGTGAAACAGAAAGTGACAAACAAAAGTAACAAAGGCACACTCTGTGAGGAGAGCAGATAACAGCCATTAAATGTATAGTAATCCAAAATTTATAATTTTCAAGTATGATCAAGGAAATTCACTGCCATATTATTTTTACCTGTTCGACCAGTGAATTATGGTCAGCCAATCCAATGTTTTGACAGCTGCATCCCATAACCTTTATCAGTCCTTCCTTGGATACGCAGATGTGAAATTTTGTTTGCATTGACTGAAGCAAACAAAATACCAAACTGATCTCCAAAACCAGATGAAATGAGGTGGTTTCGATAATATTGTGGTCATAATTGGTTGTAGATGTAATCAGACAGCTTAACCCTTGTATGGTATTCGGGTCAAATTAACCCCTTTTACAAGAAGAAAAATGGTATACATTGTATACATTTTTTCTACCCGAAAATCAATGGCCTCATCTTATTTTCTGTGATAAACATGTATTCCTGACTCAATTCAGAAACTTATTCTAGATATGACCACTTATGTTTTTTCCATAGTGCATTTTTAACATGAATTGTAATCTTATGACAAAAACACTTCCATTTTAAATTGTGTTCTAGTAGAGAATGATTAAACATATATGTTATCTCAATTGTTTGAAATTGAGATATAGACAATATTTGTTAATAGATTATAAAGTAAAATTTCATTTCAGAATTGTTTTTAAAACCCCAAATAAGTCACGTGTCAATATGACCCAAGGGATACGAGAGGGTGCCCAAAGTGAAGACAACACAAGGGTTAAGAGAATGCAAGATGCAATTTGGCACATGGGATTATTTCCCCTCCCTTTATTTCTGACACATTTTAAGAAAAACAAACACCATACCCATGCGAGAGCCCTGTAGGACTTGCAAATGCTTCTGCAACTTGAAAGTTATTTATGAAACATGACGCTGCCATTATTTGCCAGACAAGATCCATACTGTACATTGGTAGCCTTTACACCCACACATATACTCACTCACACGTAAAAAAAAAATGTATGGGTTCAAATGCTTTCACAGAGCGGATGATGATGCTGTCAGATGATGCTGTCATTGTTGTAATTTAAAGCCATCAGAATCTTTATCAGATTTGATGTTTGAGCTATTAGCTGACCTGCAGCAACCCCGCCCTCTCCTAACCCAACTCATGACTGGAATTCCCAGCATTCCATGACAATAATGCAGCGAGGTGCTGCTGAAAATGCAAAAGCAGGAAAACTTTTTAATGCTACTTCAAATTTTCCTAAACTTTTAACGTTGCACAAATATAAAGAAAAGAAAAAGTACAGTCACAATTTCTTCAAGTCTGCTTTTTTCTGAATGACTGCCTAGTTTAGCAACACGAGGAATCACAGAAAGATTATACCCAAGTGAACATAAGCACACGCAAGCAAACTCACGGTAGGAGATAACAAGTTTAAAATCTCTCTGGTGGGTCATACGTGACAGTTAACCTCACAACCTCTGACCCCTAAGTATTAAACCGAGTCTCGGAGCAGGAGGATGACGCTGTTGGAGAAGAAATGTGTTGCGACTAGGAGAACAGGGAGTAGAAAGATAAAGGCAGAGGAGAAGAGGAATTCAAGGAGGTGAACACAGATATGTAAAGATTTAAAGAGTTAGGAGATGAGAAACAGAGCCAGGATGAGGAGAAAAAAGGCAAAGAATGTAGCCCATTTTAATGGCATATTATGTTCAGTCCACCATCCTTTTGGAGTCTTTAGGTAAGACTTATCGGTTTTGGTTCTTATTGATTTTTTAAGAGGAAGATTCAAAGTAATTTTCATCCAGAATTCACATCATTGCTGGATTTCCTGCAACAGGGAGACTCCATTCTCTGCAGTTCACTGTGAAAAGAAAAGTCCTTAGAAAATGCTTCAGGTATTAGAAAATAAAAATAGAGAGAACATGCAAGTAAGCTTGAGAATAGGAATCAGACTCATTCCAAGCACTTTTGGGAATGAGAAGATTGATAACACTCTTGTGTATGTGTGATACATATATAGATACAGCCAGCAGCCAGTTAGCTTAGCACAGTCACAGCTCCCAGCCAGGAAATAATCTGACCCATAACCACTTGTAAAACTCCAACTTGTCGTTTTTATATTTCAGCCGTTGTACAGACTAAACAAACAACATTTAGGAAGTTTGTTGCTTTTGGAGAGAGCAAGGCTAGTCGTTTCCCCGTTTTCAGTTTTTATGCTAAGATAAGGTAACGTGGTAGTGGCTGTAGCTTATTTACTGTACAGACAAAAGAGAAACACGAAACAGTAAATCAGTCTTTTGGGGACTTGCTTTGAAAACCAGAAGGTTGCTGGATATATGAATCGGTTGTATAGCCTGGCGTCATCATACTCAGATTCTAGTCAGAATAGGAGTCAGATACTGCTCCATTGGGCTGAGATTATGGGGCTTGTTTCAACCGAACCAGGAAAGAAAATGCCTCTGCACTCAATTAGATAGACCTCCAACCAATCAGAGCAACAGAGTATGTGACGTATGTTGAACTTTTGCCAAATCCCGTAGGAAGGATGGCAAAAACATCTTTCCGATCGACAAATACCTTGATTGCGGTTCTCTGTTGCTCTTTTAAAATCAGTGTGCTGTTGATATCTTGCGATGGCAGAATCTACACATCTCATTTCTCCAGCGGCAGCCATCTTTGTTGTGAACAAATTCAACCTAAGCGCTCTTTGGCGACGTGGTTTATTACGTTAACTGTTACGGTATTAATCATCTGTCCATTATCGTATAAAGCCCAACCTAACAATTTGATTGGTCCGTCCAGCTCTGGTTCGAGCATAGTTGCTCTACAACAGATTAAGTCCAGATCGAACTTCCCGACCTCAAATGTTGTGGGCGAGGCTAAGTTCGACTGGCATCCAGGCCATCGGTAATATTCAGGGGAAATGTTTAATCCAATAAAGATACAAGAATGACAAATTTTGCGTGTCCATGTTGAGCCATTTGCTTTGCCCGCCGCTAATTTGTGTCTGGCATCCATTGACTTTGCATGTAATTGCGATGCGTAATTCCCGCAAACACGGGCAGTGTGAACACGGCATAAGAGAGTCAATTTATTTTGGGGTGGGGTGACAGTAGCTCAGTATGTAGGTTGGGTTGGGAACTGGAGGATGACCTACATGGACCAGACTGTGGTGGGGGACTGGTAGCTGGAGAGCTGCCAGATCACCTCCTGGGCACTGCCAAGGTGCTCTTGGGCAAGCCACCGAACCCCCAACAGCTCGGAACGTCTGTCCATCGACAGCTGCAGCCCCCTCACTCTGACAGCTCTCCATTAGTGCATGTATGGTTCTAAGCGTGTGTGTCAGGCCTGTGTGTAATGTGTATACCAACAACAGAGTAAAAACATTGTAATTTACCTTGCGGGACTAAAACAGTATACATTATGATGAATAAACCAGATGTGAAAGGTAACTGCCAATATATATATTTCACCCTGGTCTAACAGGAGGTTTCAGGAGCTTGTGTGACCATCGTGGCTGTCTCCCTCTCTCTCCCCCTTTATGTCTCTTCAGCCCTGCCAGTCCCCAATCTATTATCCCTGACCTATACATTCAGTACATACCAAAGATCAAGGCTTGTCAAGACCCCCAATGAGCACTCTCAACATTTCCACAATCCTTGAACTCTGAGTGAGTACCTGTGATTCTGTGTGTGTTTGTACAGTCCAGAGCAGTTGAAAGTGAAATAAAGAAACACTGAACAAGCAAAACGAGTCCTGGATCATTAAAGAATTACCACAAAGATAGTAAGACTCTGTGGGGGAAAATAAAATTAAAAAATTAAAATAAATTTAAAAAAAAAATTTTAGGAGCCAAATTCACAGAAATCTCTAAAAAATTTGGATGGGGCCAAATCTGACTACGTCAAGTCATATTTACCAGATGTATTACGATATAGAAAGTAAGCATCTCTTTTCCTCTTTCATTCCAGTTGTCTCATCCATTTCTGCTCTATACACATAAAAGGTTTGTGGTTTTATTTATGGTTGCTTTAAGGAAGAGAAGCATCCTATTACAATAAATCTGTCAACTCTTCAATCGCAAACACAGAGACACAAGCTGTACGTGGAAACATACTCAATGTGTCTGTGTCCAAAAGAGAATTTTTTATTAGTTTACCTTTAAATGGATGGTCTTTTGAGTCTGGTGTTTGTCTGAAAGTTAAAAACTGTTCTGCAATTCATGACAAAATACAATTTACCTGTTCAAGATTGGATTACTCAAACTCATTAACAGGATGGTTTTAAAATAATTTTGAAAGTCACAAGAGGAAAAATCAGGGGATAAAGTCATTAACATTCTGGAAACCTTAAATAACATTTCACATTCCAACAGTTTGAGATATTTCACTAGCCATCCTTAGAACCAGACACACCTTGAATATTTAATAACCAGGCCTATGCCTTGAAAGGACTCTGTCTCAGTTATATAAAACACTTACTAACTGTAATGGTAAGGCAGAACTGTAAAAAGATTTAAAAAAAAGACTTGTGTGAGAGAGGAAGAGAGAGTAGAAAGAAAGAAATGCAAGCCAAAAGACCCTAAAGAGTTACACACCTGTTAGCTGCTATTTTAGGCTAATAGATAAAGCCAGGTTGCCCTCCTCTACCTACATCAGTGAATCACTAACCTCTTAACCCAAAGTCTCAATACCTCCCACAATTTGTCTGTTTTTCATCACCCCCCCATCCCTTCATCTGTGCGGCTGCTACACTTGAACAGCAAAGGGAGCCAAACAACAACAACAGCCTGCATGGTCACAGGAAAGACCCCCCAGGACACAATCATAATCAGGCCACACTGGCCAGTGTTTAACCCCAGGGGGCCTGCCTTTCTAACTGGGTTGAAATAACAAATCCACTCCCTTTGCTGACCCTCCTGACATGAATCTCAAAACATCTTGGAGCTCCGATAAACATCTGAGCACCAGAGTAATATGTGAGAAAAGAAAATGACTAGTGAGAGGGTATCTGGAATGCATACAAACGCTATGAACGTGGCTTTAATTAGTGGGACATTAAAACCAGACTGTTGTTCCTAGCTGTATGCCTCAAATTAGTTTGAGATTATTGCCATACTAATGTCTATATGTTCTACGTTTTGGCACAGAAACAACATTCAGGGTCAAATATGTCACTTAAACATGGAGCTTTAGTTTGAAGAACAGTTTCTAAAGTCAGGTCTTTCTGGACAGTTGGTATATGTGGTTGAGAAGCATTGGCAAAAAATTACATGAACTAAAATTCAAAATATAATAAGTAAAGTGAAGAGAACAATAACTTGAGCATAAATAGATTCTGGCACACAATCTCAAGCAATTATTTAAGTCCTATAAAGCTCCTGAAAATGTTGCAACATGATCATGTTATTCTGTTCATGTGCAGAAGAACAACCTTTTTTTATTGTTATACCATAAAATAAATTACTTAACTTATACATTTTTCTTACATTTAAGTCAATGAACTAGCTAACTTAAAGTTTTGTGTTGAAGGTCCGGGGTTGGTTGGATTAATGTTATTACTGAATAGAAAACAGAAACACACTTAAAAAACCTTTACCTAGACTCTAAGCCCTGTTTTTTCCAATCTTTGGTTTGTGTAAAACGTTAAAGTGTGTTACTTCTCGAGTGTCGTATGTACATTTTCATTAGCCTAATGTCCCACTCAGTTTTCCTGTGTAATATAGAACTCATGAAGTATAAGGGATCATTCACCTATTTGGATGATGCTTTGAGGAAACGGACGACATTGGAGTACTTTTGCCTAAGTTTGTCTCCTTGTGTAATAATGCTGTTATGCACAATCAAGTTATAGACGTCATTTTTGTCAGGACAACCTGGGTTATCAGGATGTGTGTGTTGCAGGGATATCACATGAATGTATAAATTGTTATATTACTATAAAGAAAAAAGAAAAGACTAAACAAAATTGGTATCTTACAGAAATGTATTATAATCACACAGAACAATAATTAATACTTTTGAAAATTGTAATCCCAAGTCTTGGCATTCAGGGGAAACAAAAGTACTATATAAAACTAAAAACCCAGAAAAGTCCATTCGCTTTTATCCAAAAAAAGTTAGTTATGTCACCCCTAATGCATTTTCTGGTTGCTACTTGACATCAGTAGGCCAAACCCACTCATTTCATCCTCCAGGGGTCCTTTTGGCCTCTTTGTGTCCTTTTTCCAATACACACACATTGAATAAAAGGCCCACCTCGCAAGAGTTTTCTATTGACTGACTAACCGCCCTTTAAGCTTAAAAAAATAGATGACTAAATAGCCATTTTGTTGTGGATTTATCACTCGGCAATTCAACATGCAAAGTCTCCGAAAAGCCACTGACATTCTAGGGTGGATTACTAAGCTTCTAAAATGGTTATGAAAGCAACCAATTTTAAGAGGACCTCCTTGAAACAGTGAATTTCTCTGCTTCTAAACAAAAAAAGTAAATCTCTACACCGTACTAATCTGGAGATATTAAATATGACAAAACAGTTTTTGCGTCGTTTCGGCATCCCTAAACAAACAACCAAAAGTATTCACAAAAATTTCCACACTTAAAATTCAACAACAAAGCTGGTTATTTTTGGTTGTTGTGGTATGTGGTGCAAAATATGTAAGAAAATACAAACATGGTGCAAACAATCAATAAAATCTTTATAACTTCTATCAATAATTCTCTGTGGGTGTGCCTCTACAAGCTACCCCTTTCACATGTGGTGGTTTGATCCATTCTTAATATAAAACTATTGAATAGTGCAGCTTTCAACACTGGGGCAGATATTTACCTATCGGCCAGACAAGAGGAATTTCAGAGGAAACTTTAGTCATGACTTTTTATCAAAGTGTTTCTTACGTGTGGATGGGTGCCGCTTGATTTTAACACAGTTAAAAAGAGACGCGTGAAGACATCTGTTTTTAGCCAGAATGCAACCAACTCATCAGTGCTGTTAGCCACATCTTACTACTTCTTGACTGCATAGCAGGAACAGTATATTGGCTTTGTCCCTTAATACAATTATCTAGTCTAAAAAATGGGAATGGCTTAAGCAAAAACAGGCACATATTAAGTCATGGTGTCTTGTTGTCTCAGTTAATTATGCAGATTTATAAAAGTCTATTTGCTAGCATTTGTGGAGGAGGTGGTATTTAAAAAAACAGGACATATTATATTGTGTTTCTATTTCATTAAAGCAGTGAGCAGTTTAAAATAATACCTCCATTGGCCTAAAATGAGTAAGTAGTGACCACCTAAATCACTGTGCTGTTTGTTTCTAATTATCCTGAGACAGCAGCAGACATCATAAGACACCACTTACAAAGTCCAAATGCAACAACATTTACAGTAAAGTACGTGGTTTGTGACGAAAGTGATTTCACTTTGTGAGTTGAGTCACAACTCTTCCAATTACAGTTAGAATCAGTTTGTCAGACGATGGGACATGCATTTTTGGATATTTGCCACCTTTAGTTGGAGCCATACATCTTAAAATACTAATTTGCATAAATAAAATCAGGTCCAAATACTCCAACATACAGTAAGTCCTGCACTCAAAATTGTAAAAGTATGGTATTTAAATATACCAAAGTGTACTTGTATCAAAAGTAAAATTTCTCATATTATGCAGCAGAATGGCAATTGTCAGTGTTATAATACACACACACACAGGGCAAGAAGTTAACTTTTGACGACCTACCACAGTGTCACTTTTGTCATATACTGTGTGTGTGTGTGTGTGTGTGTGTGTGTGGTGTGTGTGTGTGTGTGTGTGTTTGTGTGTGTGTGTGTGTGTGTGTTGTTGTGTGTGTTTGTGTGTGTGTGGTGTGTGTGTGTGTGTGTGTGTGTGTGTGTGTTGTGTGTGTGTGTGTTACACACACATACCACACATACCACACACACACACACACAACCGGAGTACCATATTATAGTTATATATAAGCAGCATTTCATGGTTGTGTCTGGTTGAAGTGGAGCTAATGTCAACTATTTATATAATGCTGGGCAGTTTAATTTATAGTATTACATCATATTCTACAGCCTTTAAATACATCATAATCTGCAAAGCAACTATTAACTATAGCTTTCAGACAAATTTTGTGGAGTAAGAAAGATGGGTTTCCTGACGTGTGGTGGAGTAGATGTATAAAGTCGTATGAATGGAAAGGATCAGTTAAGTAACGCAGTTTACTAAAGTACAGTATATAAGTACATAGTTTCCACCATTGTTGTCAAGGGGTTTTATTGTTTTTTAAAAGTGGATTGTGATAGGACTCGTGTTTGGTCATTACAGTAAATCTCAGGTCCCTCAACTATAGAGATTAGAGCAGCTAAACCGTCCTGCATGAGTATAACCAAAAAAAGCAACTGCAGTGAGGCTATGATTCACAGTTTATCCTTCAAATGCTCCGACTCCCACCAGCAGTGTAGAAACACCGGTACACATCATCCACTGTGCTTTGTGAGCAGTTAGTGCTGCATCAGGACCAGAGCTGATGAAAAATGGATGTGCATAAAAGAGTAACGGAAGGCAGTGAGCGCGGTGAACAAGTTCATGAAAGAGGGGATAAACATACCTCTTCAGCCTGAAAACCCAACAATGCAGGGAAAAGATTCTTTAGCTAACAATAGAGAAACTACAGGATGGGTTGTTGGTGGGAATGTTTGTTTTACTGGCAAGTGACCTCGTATGGTCTGGAAAATAATGTTTATTCTCAACATGCTCTCCATTAGCACTTGTAAAATTAAGTGTCTTATGGCCATATACAATGCAAGTGCAATTTAATACACTTCTTCTCAAGTCTTGCTTCTGGCTACATGCAAATCAAGGTAAGCCATACTCCAGTCCAAATGTTGGTGGCCATGCATGGTAATCAGTTTGATAAATGCTTTAAAAAAAAAAAAAAAAAAAAAACAGATGCAGGAAGGGATGTCACACAAAATGGATAAACCTGGTGCATTTCCACTCTTGTTTTCACAGAGTGCAGAGCAAAAAGCTAACAGGTGCAAGGGAAGATAACAGGATGAATCATGGAGCTAAAATTGAAGAGGGAGAAATAAAGTAGAGGCAAGATGGGTGAGAGAATCCATAGAGGCTTGTGATGTAATGGAGGTAAGAGGTTATTTTAAGCACAGTGGAGGTTAAAGCCTAGACTCAAACAGGAAAGACATCCATTTTTAAATTCTGAACATGCAAAATCACAATACTCTTCATTCCTTATCAGTTCCATCTTACAAACATCATTAAAAGGAGTAAATATCTGAAACTCCTAAAATCAGCCAAATATCCACTGTTTAATACACAGGCAATGGGACAGATAGGAGTAGCTTATGTCTAATATTCAGAGCAGTCCCTGTGAGAGAGAAACAGTAATTTCACTGATCAAATGTGGCCCTTACTTATGAAACGTGCGTACGCCCTAAAACAGGTGTAGGACGGGCGTATGCCAATTCCTACGCAAAGCAAGGCATTTATCAATTTGAAAGTAAGCGTAGGCTGCGAAAAAATCTCAAGTCTGGTCTGTACTCGTGTATGTAACTTTGAGTCAGTGTGGACTTGTGGTGCAGCATTTAACGGGAGGAGAAGTCATCAGTTGATCACTTATTGACAATGGCAGATCTGGCTCTTTTAGAAAACCTCTATGAGCAGAGCAACAGTGCACATGTAGCCTACACACAGGGGCCACGGTCAAGCGCTCTATCGGATTGATTAAGGGCAGACCAGCGGGGTGGGCACCAGAAAAATTCTGCAACATTGTTTTATTTTGTGGGGTTCTGCACAACATTGTGCAGGAAAACAGGGTGCCATAAATGTAGCGATGGAGCCAGATGACCTGATGCCCAGAGAGCAGTGTCCAGCACAGGTTGTTACTCCTCACTTTTAAAAAAGTATTAGTATTATGTTTGGCAATGACATTCAATACAGGAAACAGATTTATATTTATTCTTCAGGTTTTCGTTTATCTTTTAAAGTGTTGTTAATGGCCACAAGTGAATGATTTCTTTCTGCCATTAAACAACATATTTCGGCTTGTTTTTCCAGCCCCTCAGCAGAGGGGCTGGAAAAACAAGCCGAAAAGCCGGTCGGGGTGGTGGTCCAGTACGGAGGGCGGAGGACACACGCTCTCCCTCACAGCTTACCGTTGCCTGGCTCTGACTGAGGTCCAGCTACATGTAGGCCTAAGAGATTGCAATATAGGGCTGAATATTACTGTTAGGACTATAGCATACATATGTCAAGGATGTATTAATTAAATTAACTTTGATTGGAGTCTTATTTACTACGGCAACACTGTTGATTACATCAGTTATCTCTTTCCATTTCTACAACCTTCAAAACCAGTTTTTAGGCTGCCAAATATTAAACGTTAGTGCAAATGAACCTGAGATGTCAGGGTATCAATTTCCCAACTCTGAAAAGTGCCGCTTCTTAGCCGGATTACGTCTGGACATTTCTTGAATCCCACGTGAAGCCTGTCATAAGAGGATCTCTGCGCTGGTTTCTGCGTTAGGTTGATAAATGAGGGCCAGTGTGCAGGATAACAATCTGATTATGCAAGGAGACACCCTAACTTAGGATTTGTATCTAAGGGCTTTCCAGCCTGGTTTGCGTTTGCATGACGACACAAAAAACTCCTAAACTGGTGAGGCCATAAAGAAAAGCAGTTTAATAGAGACGCTGATGTGGCAAAGTCTTCCAATCGTAATGATTGATCGGGACGGAGTAGCTGTAACGGTCCCTGTGGGGCCAAGCCCTGCCGTCCAATCCTCACACATTCAATAAGACATCATTACTACAGGACAATGCTTCTCAGGGAGGAGTCCCCTCCTCTCACCTTCTCCATCAATACTAAGGAGGAGCACCGATACTGGATGATCATGTGTGCTTGTGCAGCACAAAAGTGAATCTAACTTCTAAATTAAATAAGTGGCCATTTTCCAATTTGTGTTAACACAATTACGTACAAAGCCTCAGTGTCATGTAATACATAAGAAAAACGTCAATATCAGAAATTAATCTCTCTGGCATCTCTTTCTGTCTTTTTTAATAATATTAAACTAAGAGTCTGTCCAGAAGGAAGGTAATAGGAAATACCGGAAAATAAACTACTTTTGTGTAGCAGCTTTTTTGTTCCGATAATTATCTCACACAACAACACCTCAGATTTATGTTGCTGCCGTGACCCACAGTTTGGGACCCATTGCCCTTAGTCACATGAATTAGAATGTAATATGGTAATTCATCGTCTCACTGCATACATACATACATACATACATACATACTATACTGCCAAGTTATGAGAAAAAAAAGAAGAAAAAAAAAACCTATCCTTGATTTTTTAGACAAAGTTGAAGTTAGAGTTTAAAGAGAATTTGCTCTGTTACATTTGTACAAACAGCAACAACCAGATTTTTTAAAGAAAAATGTCAACATTGTTATATTATAAATGAGTTAATTAAATTTGGCTCTCTCATTACTAATATTTTACAGAATAAAAAAAAAAAAGTACTGCAGTTTAAACAATCTAATTGATAATTAAGCTGGAAAAATGAGATGAAACATTCCACAGACACTGTAAAGTGACAAAAGAAATGTCTTTTGTAACATTATGTAACATTTTGAAGTTGATGCCATTGTGGGATTTGATAATGTTCAATGGATTCATTATTGACTCAAACTATTGGAGTAAAGTCTAATTGGTAGGGGCGGAGAGGGGAGAGGAACAGAAGAGCTCTGGTTTTTCCACATCCTCAAACACACGTCTGTTTTTTACTGGCAATGAATCTGGGAGATGAAAGATAGGAAGCTGGCTGAGGGGCAGTTTAATTAGCAGAAACCTGCTTCCTGTTTGTCCTCGACAAGAAGGGGAAAAAAAAGAATCATAAATCTGATTTCTTAAGACTAAATAAACATCATGGAAAGTTCAATATTCTAGTTATCTACTACGGTTTACAGAGTGGTGGTATGGTGTCTGCCATCAACCATTTAACAGTCTATGTTAAAAGGTGCTCTAAGCAATGTTGGGTAACATTACATGGGTAACATACCTTCTGTGCTTCCACGCAGTAAACTGTCCCATGGCTAAATAATAGTAAATCATTTCCTAATATTGTGTTTTATATTCCTACAACTATCTCTACAGAAGGTTTTAACTGTTTGATACACACCAGTATTTCAGTATTGTGATTTGAGCTAACATATGTGAGTTTAGATCTGGTTCCATATAAACTTTTTATTTGGGCCTATACATATGTAGATACATTGCAAACACTAAAACATTTAGTTGTGTTGCATTTTTATTTTAATCTCCCATACAAGACAGGTCAGGGCAAGTCAATAAGCAACCTTTGTTTTTCCTTTATGTACAATATTTGATCTTATTAGTCATGCTTACACAAAAGGCTTAGCCATTTCTTGCTTGGTATTGAGTATGTAGGTGTAGGTCAATGAAAATTAAGTTTTGAAATGAGAAATAACGGATTTAAACAAAAGAGTTAGCTAAGACTGCAGAGTGGTTATTTTTTTCTGATTTGCAATCATAATTTGGGAATGGGAGTTACTTTATATACCTCCACTTTCAACACACATTGCCCTTAATTTTTAATTTATTTTCACTTAACCTCCGTCATCAGTGTCTATTTTACAACAGGCGGGAGGTACAAAAATCAGCTTATTCATTTGCTTTTTTATCCACCCTTTTTTCCTCTTTCGGGGATCCACACCCAAAACACTGCTACAACTTCTCTCCTGTTGCTTCCTTCCTCTTGTTTTGGGACAGTGCATACAGGAGCCCCGGCCTGGCCCTCTCCCGTTGATAAACACGATAATTAGAGCCACAGCAGTGTCTGATCAGCTGCAGTTCATTACACGGGAACGCACCACACTTAATCAGCACACATTATGTTACATAACTTGATGTCGGATCATTGGAGTCACCTGCCGCTGCAGTTGCAACTGCAGGAGACCCGACATGTGATGCAGGTCTTATGTTTGTTATGGTTTATTTGTGAATTAGTGTGGTTGTGAGTGAAAACACTGGCATTTACTGTAGTTTCATAGAAGTAACAGCGTTTCCACAGGAAGCTCCGGTCTAGCTGGGATGCAAGAAAGGATTAAGAAATTAAGGAAGAACAGGCAGAGACAGACATGAGAGACACATGCACTGTGATCCTGTCTGTCAATCATACACATTCTACATGTTGGTCACTCAAAATTAAAGCCACTGTACCGGTAGGTACATTACTATAGGTACTACTATATTAAGATTTTTAAAGTGGTTTTAAGAGCAACTTAAAACCTGCGGAAAATCTAGATATTGCCATCTTCCGTTTTTTAAATTTATCTCCTTGCTACAGAGTGATGTACAAGTGAAAGATTTGCACAACATCTGCAAGATCTACAACCTGTGATGAACCCAGTATGTCACGTCTGAAAGTGGTTTCTGAGAGAGAAAATGTGTGACATTGTCGGTTTGGGAAATAGAAGGACAGTATAGACAGACAAAAAGAGGTCATGGCAGCATGTATGTTGTAAGTGTGTTTACATACTGATCATTGTAACAATCTAATGAAAAACTGATTATTGAAACCCATTCAAGAATCTTAACACAATTGCAATTGACATGAAATAAGTTTTTTTCCTTATGATTTATCGCCTTGATTTGTATCTATGCAGTAGTACATAATAGCTGGAAGGTGGGGAAAAAACATTTTGGGAATGAAAGCAAAAGGTCTAAAAAAATAAATAAAAAAAATTCAAATATTTAGAGCTAGATAAGTTAAAATAACAGCTTTTGTAGCATTAATACAATGTTTTCTGTACTATAGGTTGCAACAATACAGCCTTCAGGAAAGTAACTATGTAAAAGCC
Organism: Etheostoma spectabile; assembly: GCF_008692095.1. Lineage (NCBI taxonomy): Eukaryota > Metazoa > Chordata > Actinopteri > Perciformes > Percidae > Etheostoma > Etheostoma spectabile. Next base: position 10,941,442 of record NC_045750.1, read on the forward strand.
TGCTGGTATTATGACCTTAATGGGTTATTTTGATAACACTTGTTAGGTTGACAGAGACAGGAAGGCAGGTCAGTGGTGGAGGGAGAGATATTGCTAAAATTCCTCTGTAGAGTGAGGAGGATATTTATTGTGTATCAAGCAGAAACGCATTTTGTCAGCGGTAGAAGCGTGGCTCTAAGCACACAAACTGCATCTTGCCCCATCACAGATAGAATCACAAAGAACAATAAACATACTCAAGTCGGAGTAGCAGCTTTATAACACTTCCTATCATATGTTCCAGTGTCAGGGGTAAGATATGAGCGCAAACACTGCCACTGTGATGATGCCAGCGATAACAGCTCAAAGCTTAACAAAACATCCAACCGCCACACACGTCAAGTCAATTCACAAAAAAATGACTATGTGCACGCCGGCATGTACAAACAAGGATGAACAAATGAAACTTTGATTCAAATCTTAACCAAAAGTTAAGCCCTATGTGTTTGCAGTCTGATTATATGTCTCCCTTGGTGTCATTTGACCTTTCAAAAAGAGACAAGCCACAAACTCTGACCTGTTGACCTCCAGCCTTTAAAGAAGTCAATAAATCCAATAGGTCATATGAAGTGTGAATAGAGCAGGTGGCGAAACATACATAGTCATTAGCAGGCACTTTCCAAATATTCATTCACACAATGCTGAGCAAATTTACACCGAGGTAACAGTGCGAGGTCAGCAAGATCCCCCAGATGATGGCAGATGGACCCAAACATCCTGCACAGCCAAGGAAATAAAAAGGGCATGTTAACTCTTACAATAGTTTAGTTGATATATTATTTAAATTTAGCATTCCATAAGTTTATAATCTAATATTCTTCATCATTAATGGTCAGCGCTCAGTGTCCTGCACAGTTATTGGGACTGGTAAACAGGCTCAGGTCAGCGGACTGAAACATTGTGTCAAGGAAAAGGTGTTCATGCATTGGGTCTCCGTTTTAAATATGCTATTCATTATTGGTTTATTGGATCAATGTCTGAGGTTTTACATTTGTATAAGTTTATTGGGACCTTTACAACATATTGATGATATAACACATAATACCAAATTTCTGTTTATTTTCACATATATTACTTCTAACACTTTTTTCTCTCTTTCTGTTTTGATCCTATTTTTTAAGTTTACTTTTCAAATTAAACATTTACCTGGCCTTGCACATCTTCAATGACTTTGATTTGTGTTTTTTAATCTGTCCAAATGTTGCCGTGATTTTTTACCTTGTTTTATACTTAAGATAAATGCAGATAAAAATGTCCATTTAAAATGATTTTAATGAATTATAGGATTACTTTATTTGATTTTGTGAGCAAAATAATGTTAATATTTGTAAAAATGTGTTTGGGGGCCTGTGTGGATGTACATTTCGACTGGGCTGAGCTGCTTCCGTTTTATTACTGCGGGACTGCAGACAGCTCGACCCGTTACTCAGCAGAAAGAGCGGCAGGCGCGCATGGAGACTGTGCGCTGCAGCACGTTGCTGATGCGCAAGTGGGACAATGTAGAGGGAGGGGGTGACGACAGGTTTGTTTGCAAACACACAGGGAAATAGGCCTGCACAAATAACTTAAGTAGCGCTACAGCAGTCCCCAATATGCACAATCAACGCCACTAAATGAACATGCATCGCTCTCTCGGGTTTGCCCACAGCAGGTAGCTCTGGTTAACAGCGATACAAAAGCCTCAGTATCTGCTTACCTTGCTGTCAAGGACGCTGCTCCCCTCCTGGAGCGCGTGCACCTCCGCACTCGGCTCCCCGGCGGAGGCTGAAGTTGAAGCGGAGGCATCCTCCTGGCTCTTCCCGTCCCGCTGCGCTGAGCTCTCTGCTCCCATGGCGAACGATCACAAAAGGTGAACTTCGGTTTCTAAAAAATAACCCTCCAAGATGGCACGACTGGGTTACTGCAAGCGAGTGTCCAAATTACGAGCTCTGCATGCAGCTCCGCCCCGGGATCGCCTGGAGTGATGTGGAGACTGAGGACCAGCTAACTTTGACACCCCACCTCCTCCACCTACTTCTGTATCACATGGGGCACGTCTTGCAGCATCAGAGACGGTGCTGATGGAGGACAGGGGGAGAAAAGAGGGCGGCGGTTGCATGAAAGCAATTTTTTTGAGGTGGAAGCATCGTTTATCCATCTTCAGCAGAAATTAGATATATCATGAGGGACTGGTAAATTAAATTAGAGCAGTTTAAATCACTGACACATAGTAAGAAAGCCTGCACGTTTTTGGAGTGATCCACTGCAAACATCAAAACAAAACCTTCAAAAGCCCCAAGGGAGATACAAGGGACTACTTTAAAACCTGATTAAGGGAGAGAAAAAGATCTTATAAGAAATAATTGCATTGTTTGATTATGAGAGAATTACAAGCATTATTGTATGCTCATTTGGTAGCAGGCGGCAGATTAAAGTCACAGTGCACATTTAAGTTTACACTTGTGTGTTTACATGTGACTTTATACTTTCATTTAATATGGCACTGTTTGACTTTATATTCACCACATTTATCTGATGTGTGTATTCTTAGCAGAAAAAAGGTTATTGAGCAAACCACACAAGTTATAAAACGTAATGCCTTGCAATGCATTGTTAGATTCACCTAGGAGTGAGTGGAGTCATCAGACCATCTGCCTTGGAGATTTTACAACATTAGCACACAGGTAAAATTATCAAAATATAAAACGTTTTTTGTTTAGGGTATAAGAAAATACATCAAGATTAACTTACACAGATACAAAACAAGACTAGGACAATGTCAAATGACTTAAATCGTAATTTAACACATTTCAAATATTGTAAAACAACTTTATTATTTATTATCCATCATTTCTCCCACCCTCTTTCTCTACTCCCATCTTTCTCCTGGGGTTAACAAGGTCAAGAAGCATCTTCTTTGACAGGCAAATAAACTTTGGTCAAGTTTAGCACATTTGGCATTTTGGTGGTAATGTATTGAGACAGGTTTGTATCACAAAGAGATATGAAGCAGAATATTCTTGCGGTTCATGTAAAAACACAAAGACAACATTCCTGGGACTTCTCAATTTATTCCACTAGGATTTTTCTCCATCAATCTACATTGATGTCAGCTTTTATTTCAAGTTGCTCTAATTCGCCTAAATATATGCTCAAAAATGATTTAAAAAAAAAAATGTTTTAAATCTCAAATTCAATACCTCCCTTTCTCTCTGACATACACACACAGTGTATACTTGATGATATGCTGACTCAGTGATGTACTGCCATGGTTCAGTGTCTCTATCAGTGTGCGTGCGTTGTGTTGCTCATGGGGTGATGATGAAAGTTGAATGTTAATTGCACATTGGGCCATGGACCATTTTGTGGGGAATTTTAAAATGCAGAAATTACTACACAAGCTTAAAGCCAAGTTCACCCAGGCCTAGACTGAGGCTCCCTGCAGCTACACTAATACCAAAACACAGAGTATGTTCACACAAACAAACCGTTTGAATAGGAAAGAAAAAAAAACACAGCTAATGAAATATAAAATCTTGGAAATGGACACGTGGAAGTGGCGCACAGTAGCAAATTGACCTGAGTAAAGATAGGCCATCTTGAGTTGGCTAGACTCAAAGCAGCATTTATTAAATTTGCCACTTGTGCACTATGCAGCCAGTCATGTGAGCCAATGTTTGTGTAGAAATGTTGATCTGTGCAGCTACAAAAATGACGACTTGAGACTTAACTCTTCACACTTAAGATTTACCCGCCTGAAGACTTGATGCCATGTCATGACAACTGACTGGAGAGTTGTCAACGGCTACATTAGACTTCCCTCAATACTTCCCTTAACTTGTCTTGAAAACAAAAATATTCTTTAAAACAACTATGAAAAAACAAAAATCAATAAGACGTCGTCACCAATTTTACACGTCAACGTTTGTCGAGGTCTATTTTTTCCAATCACTGGTCGCAGTACAGGTGTTGGGGAGTGCTAACGCTATGTTGCATGTGTGAAAAAATAGTTCTCTCTGGAGCTTTTTGGGGCCGTAGTACCTCCAGAGAGACCTGTACGAAATCTAATAAGTTCTAACGTCATTTGGGTCTGAAGACTACAAGTTTTGGGGGTGTGGAGTTAGAAAGAAGTGAACTTACCAGCTGTCTGTAGCACGCTCCGTTCCTCCGCTTGAGGCTTGAGGCTTGAGGCTAGCGGCTCGAGGCTAGTCGTAGGGCACATACGGGTACTTCGCTAAACGTAAAGGCCGCGCCCCCTTTTGAGGGCTCGAAAACAGACGATCTAATGTAGCTCAATGCAAGTTGACCTGTGTTTGGATCATAATTTTGACAAATGTGCATGGATTGATTTATTTTAAACAAATGTTTAATTTATACAAATTTTGTGACCTTGTCTGAACTTGAGCGTTCACGATAGATTGTTTATTAATAGTATTTTTTTACTGTTCATTGATGTCCAGTGGGGAAATTGCAATTTACACTCTGTTTTGTTAGAAATCCCCACACATAGGCCTGAAATGCACACACACACAAATACACCAAAAATACTGCAAATTATTTTCAGCATGATCAAATATTCTCAATTTACATTACAGGATAACAGTTTAAATCTTAAATATGTATTGTCCTAATTACACACAAATAGTATTACAATATTATTTGGAAAAAATGTAAAGTATCGTTGACAGCACTGATACTGTATTCCCGGTCTTAACCCAAACTGTTAAACTGAGGCAGCAGAGTAGAGCATTGTGGTTAAACTGCTCTGCTCCCAGAGGTGCATGTGTTTAAACCGTAAATGTGATGCAAAATGTTGCTTACCACTGAATCTCCAAATCCTCATCAATACAATCTCCTATCACCTTTGTGGCACAAAAATATCCCAGACTAGTTAAGTGGCATATTGTCTGTTCAGTAAGACTACATGCTGCTCTTGTTGTAAAATTACAGAATTGTTTCAGACGTGTGTATTGCAAGACACAAAACCAAGACAGATAACCTCATTAGATTTGCACAGTGTGTAGATAGATGTGTTAGTCAATGGCCTTCAGCATGGCAGGCCCATCAGCAGAAATGTGGAGGGGGAAGAAAGATCTTGTTAAAGTTAAAGCCGTACCGGATATGTCATGGTCGGTACTCAATAAAACAGTAATGCAAGGGCAAATTAAAGGCACAAAGCACTCTTTCTCTCTCTCTGCCACACACACACACACACACACACACACACACACACACACACACACACACACACACACACACACACACACACAAAGAAGAGTACAATATCTTTCACAAACAAATACTCTCTTTTCGACACTTGCTGTATTGTCCTCATGAAGGAAATGGAAATCCACTCCAGGACTTTGTCTAAATACAACCAACCTATTGTATTCAGCTGACCACAGACATACAAACCAGAATATATTTGGTAGCAAAGATTATCAGTCTGCTTAAATGTGATGAGAAATATTTGAGAAGGACCAGCCATCCAAACAATAGGTAGATATGACAATTGGCTGCATTTGCTGATGGTAAAACTGCAAGAATCTAAGTTTTTGCCACAAGAGATAACAATTCATCAGCTACAGCCTGTGAGTCCCCAAATGGATAATACATATCTATGGAAAACATTCCCACAGGACCTTCAGTTGACACATGGACAGCATATTTTTTCTAAATGCAACAGTGAAAGGGTGGGAAGTGTCATACTTTTTAGAGACAGGGTGAGTTAAAGATTGTTGCCCTGATGCTTGATGTCTGGCGTGGACACGCTGCAGGGGGGACACATTCATACTTTGCTAGAAGAAGCAAATTAAGGAGTGTGCTCCAAAACAGGATGGGTAAAAGATGACAGCTACTGTATGTTTGTATAAGGATTGTTGGACTAAATGTTGCATATTATATAAAACAGACTTTAACTCAGAAAACTGCAATGTAAAGACAAAACCTGGTTTTCTGAAATGCTGAGTAATACACTTTTTTTCTCCAAAATTAATAAACAACTTTGAACTAGACTATAACATGTAAAGTAGTTTAACAATTATGCAATACATGAGTCATATTGAACAAACTGTTAACCAAGGAGGAATATTGGTATTTTTAAAAACTCAGATAAACTGAACAACAAAAATAGTAATGTTTCTCTCAATAAATGCAAAGCAATCTTAGCATTTATCCAGAGCATCCTCTATTCACTCATGGCCAGTTTGGAGGACCTTGTTGCCTCCAAGTTCTCATCAAGTACAGTGTCCAAAGCACACAGATGGTAATTTCATTATATTTTGCAAAAAGACCCAGAAACTAACCAGTACTCCTATACCGGAATACGAGACCCTCATTAATATTTTACTTTAGTGGTGCACATTTGTAAACACATTTGCAAGTAAATTTAAGATTAACAAATTAGGAGATCCAAGAGCAGCTGCCTGCTTTGCCCAGTTGATAGTCCAGCCTGGGATCATTTGAGCCATTTTTTGGGTTACACTCACACAGGCATCTAAGAGACCTGTCCTTGGTACTGAAATTAGCCAGTCTATTAAATATGAGTGCTTAAACTGCTTAAAGAGCTCCAACAACTGGAGGCTTCATCAGATCAAGACAGAAGCTCAACATAAATAACTCCAACCTGACAAAATGGGGATTTTCCAGCACATTACAAAGCGGTGACGAAGCCCCTCCTCATCAACACCAGGTCTTCAACTCTGTCATCAGCTCAAAACAAGAGGCTTCAGTCTCACACACACACTAAATATGCCGTTGGAGCACTACTGTATAAATGAGCGCATTCCTGCAGTCTCGGCTGTAGTTAAATGCCTGAGAATAACAGACTAAGCAGGTGTGGAATGCCAGCTATGACAGGCACACACATGTATGTTTGCTTCATGTTGCAAACCACAACACCTTATAATGACAGATGCTGCACCCTGGGGTGCTGCTGGGGACCCCCGACTGTTGGTTTTCAGGCAAGCTTCCAACACCACTGGAGGAGTAAAGCTGCACTCGGTAGAAAAAAAACAAAGAAAATTATGAAAGCATTCAAGTTTTAATATGCAAGGGGAGTGAGAAAGAGGACGCTTTCTTTTGATGTGAGAAAAATAAGTTTGTATTGCAGCATCATGGATAACAGGAAGAGAGCGCATGTGTCCAAACAACAGATGGATTGAGCCACATCAACTGCTGGGTGTGAAAACAAACACACAGTTTTGGAGTAAATAAAAGGTTTATTTGAAAGGCACTCACGTTTGAGAACCAAGTGTTTAATATACAGTTACCAATGTTTTTTTTTTTTAGAAAAATGTGTTTGCTGTGTAAATGCAAACCCCGACCAGAGCATGAAAGTTCTATAGAGAAATTCAGACCACCATCAAATTTATAAAATAATTGTAAACGTTTCTGAAACCGTTGGAGAAAATAGCAGAAGTGCTATTTCACACAGCAAATACCATATATGTAATGAGCTGTTACGGGCTATTGTTTAAGTAATTAAAGTAATATTCAAGATTGAAATAAACAACCGATACGACAACTTCTGAAGTGCAACATAGCAAAAATCCAACTTAAATTTTGTTAAAATGCATCAGGATGTGTCAACGCTGCTAAAACAATTTCAATTTTGAGCTTTCTCAACACATACTAGGTAATACTTGAACAATATCTCAAAAGGGTCTTTAAACTGATGATTCTAACTTGTGAAACCTTTCACGCCAGCAGCTTGGACATTCAGCAGCATCCAGCAGGTTAGGACATTTAGAGCTGACATGAACACCATAATGGCTTTCTGTGCGTACAACAGCAGTTTAGTTAATAAATACACAAGCTTTGCCCATTACAGTTTAAAAGCTTAAGACATGTATACAAAAAGTGACTTTTTGATATTGACTGACTTTTCACATAAAAAAAATGAAATTAGAAGTTGATACAAACACAACATAAGTTTTAAAACTAACACTGCATATATGATATAGACGATATGGCTGTAGAAGGTCATCTTTGGCATATCACACAGATGTGCAAATACAGCATTGAGCTAATTCTCCAGCAATCTATTTCCCCCCCAGAGCATGTTAATGTGATGTGGAGAGCGTCTGGGCTGCTGGGAAGTAAGAAAGCATTTCCTGTCAAAGATGCAGGGGATGGATGTGTCCGATGGTGCACACCAGAGGTTGAGGATCCTGTGAACAGAACAGGGAGCCTAGGGAAAAAAAACAGAAACAGGATGATGATTTTAACTGTGTGTGTGTGTGTGTGTGTGTGTGTGTGTGTGTGTGTGTGTGTGTGTGTGTGTGTGTGTGTGTGTGTGTGTGTGTGTGTGTGTGTGTGTGTGTGTAAGTGAGAGTAGAGTGTAGCCTCACAGACTGGAGCCTTGGCATTGAGTGATTGAGGCAGTAAACTAAAAACTCCAGGGAGGTAATAAAGTCTAGCTATAGAGACAATAGCTGCTTGTAAAATATTTATAATGACAATACGGATGCTCCCACAGATGGCTGTAATATTTTAAGTTGATGTGTATGAGAGGATACCTGTGAGAATATCATTTATTGACACATGCTCAGAAGAGCCCAGTGATCTCCTCTGTGACCGGGTCCAGGTCAATGTCATAGAAACAGGGTCGGGTTGGCAGGCCAGGCATGGTGCTCATCTGAGGCAAACAACAAAAGCACAGGGTAAGTATTTTATTGGCAGGCAGCGTAACATGATTTTATAAGTTAAATAAAGGTGAAAGAACTCTCACACCGCGTAATTGAATATTTACAAACAAAATAATGCAGCTATGCTGCACAATACATGGATTAAAAAATATAAACTGTTAAATCTGAAATAAATCATTGCACAAATGAGCATAGTCTTTTTTTATATCTCCTGTAAAATAAAGACTTATATATTTAAAGACAATCAAGCACTCCTGAAAGGTGTCCATATGTACTATTAAACCACAAATTAACTGAAACCGGGCATATCAGCATTGCTAAATTAATTTAATATTAGCAGCTGGTTCATATTTTTTGTGCGTCTTTAAACAAGAGTCTCATAAAAATGTCAGTGACCAAATAAGAAGATTACAATGTAGATAATTACTTAAACCTCATATTAAAGCCTTTGCCACAACACAGATGTTCTACAATCCACTCAGACTTGGTATCAAACTTTGCGTAAATGAGAAAGAATAAGATCAACCCCTACAGGTTTAATGACTATAATCAAGACTCATTTAACTCCGGGCAGACAGCTGATCAATGTGCGGACAACCTTCACTTTAGCAGCGATGAATTTAGCCATAGACAACGAAGGCTTTGTTCTCACTGTCGTCAAAGTACAGATAACAAAAGGCTACCTCACCGATATGAGACAAAAGTTACAAGGCTATATACAAAGTCATAGTGGCAATACGGACTACCTCCTCTGATGGATCAATGGTTGTTACTGCCAGAAGAACGGGGTATGGAGAAATTCAATGAGTGTGGATTTGTCCAATAAGTAGATAAAAGAAGCGGCATTTTATATCTATATCTAATAGTGAAAGAGCCAAAAAGATAAATTATTGAAATTTTACTACAAGAAAGTCTGAGGACCGAAACGTTATTAAAGTGAGCGTGAGTGATTTTTTGGGATCTTTCAAATTCAGAGTTTTTGATCTTACACACTTGTGACATTGTGGAAACTCCTAATGCTTACAGTAGCTTACCTAAACGGATGATATTTAAGTGCGTAAAGCTTTGATGATCATGTAAAAATGAAAATTATTTCCATGTCCCATGTTGTGCAATGTATGTTTTCAGTTAAAAATAAATTGTTAATCATTAAAAAAAAAAAAAAAACGCACCATAACATTTATTTACAACAAATTTAAAAGGCTGGGATACTAGAGACTGCCACCTCTACACTGTGTGTGTGTGTGTGTGTGTGTGTAAGATCATGCATTTAACAACCCTGTTACTATGACCAGCCGAATTGTATTAGAGATTTGATTGATTATTGAGACAAATTCAATAAGAACATAAAATAACAACAGACAGTGGAAATTCTTCCTAATTAAATTTGCGACGTGAACTGGAGGACCATGTGAAAGGAGACCCAAGTCCAAGAACGAGACCAGATCCCCACAGCATATGCTATGGTTAATGTGTAATTGAAGGCTCTTTCATTTGGTGTAAGTACCAATACTAATCTGAATCTAACATTTCAAGTCAATAAATGCGCAACTCCAGTGTTTGTTGCTTGGCAGATAAAAAGAAGGAATTGTTTAGCACAGTACAATTCCCATCAAAGCTGAAAAGTACATTTTCTCTCTCATTAGACAGGGAGCGACATTCTTTGCGTGCCTCTTTCCTTCTGATCCAGGGCCAGTGTTATGGGCCCATTAGTGAAAATTAGACAGGGGGAAGTGACCAGCCAATTTCCTGTCTGAGGAAACGTGGCTCTGCATGTAAACGAAGAGACAAAATGAGCAGTACGTGCTTACATAATCCGACGGGGAGGGCGGTAACTGCTCACTCTCATTGTGGGCTGGTCTTAACAATGACTGCTGTTACATGACCCTGCTCTGACCGCATCCATTAATATGACTCAGACTATGAGCAGGAATTCAATATCAATGCATCACATTTTACTTTAATGGATAAGAACAATAACGACAAAGGGATTGCTTAATTCCTCCTTTTAGTGTGACATCACAATGTCCAAACACTATTGCATATGTCACTAATAAAATTGCTTAGAGGGAGAAGCTATTTCAGGGGCCCCTGGTGGCGGAATTGAAAGTCCCTTAAATTTTTCCCATGGACGATGTTAGGTGACTCACAGACGCACAATCTACGGCTATACCTTTTGGATCATCAGTCCAAAAGGCTTAACTGCGTTAGAAAATATCTGGTTCTTTGATGGAAAGTCAAAAGGTACAATCATGTGTATATAAAGAGTAAGAGGAGAAGTTAGCTATGACTCCCAGGGTGCATTTTGGCAGGAAACATCCAATTAGAACTATATAAAAGGACTATAACTCTCAGATCACAGGAAGATATGACTCAAAAAAATTAAATAAAACCACTTTAAATTGAATTCTCAAAATTCTCTTAGCTTTTTGGTATAACACAACAAGCAGGACATTTAAATATGAAAAGATGTTAAAATGTGAAGACTAACTGTCAAGGTTTTGGATAGCAACAAAGGATGCGTTGTTCTGCCACTCCTCCTCGCCAGCCTGAGAACAAGCTGGCACTCGCAAAAACACACAACACTCTGTGGCTAAAGTTGGAAACTCCACTCAGCCAAATAAGTCCCTCTATTATTCCCAAACACAATGCATCTTTGTCAGGGGAAACCCTAGAGGAGACAATGTAGCTGGATTTATACCCCCCACTGATTCTGCAGAAGAGCCTCGGTCAACAATAGCACAGTTGCTACAGACAAGGACTGAGGAGATTATAAAATTGTGCCATTTAAGATTAAATGTCCGTTAGAGCGAGGAAAATGTTAAAATTACAGTGTGAGAGTAAATATTTAAAAAAAGCTCAATGGATGTTCCTTATGTTTAGAGTTAAAAACTTATGATTCCAGTAAAATCGTTTCTTTATTGGAATCGAGGTTTTTTTTGCAAGTTTTGGTTTCCGCATCTCTGCGTCAGCTTCACTGGAACTGAAGTAAATCTACAGTTGAAGTACAGGTCAGTTTCAAAAGTCAAAACATGGCTGGATTTACTGAGCTTGTTGGCCTTTGGCTCAAAAACATGATCAAAGCTGGCAAACATAAATTAAAGTCTAAATTTGTCTCCCGTGTGCTTTCTCTTATAGACGCAACCACGCCCTTTAAACCGATCTACAACTTGTTACTTAATTTTTTTTTAAGTTTATTATTAAATTAACCAGTTGCGACCATGTGGAATATCCAGCCATGGAGGGGGGAATTGTATAAATCGGAACAGTTTTGGGTTTAAAGATGCAGTGGAGGCAGCTCTAACTGGATGTGAACTCTAAAGAGAGCTATTGTTCTGCTTGCGACCCCTCCCTCACATATCTGAAGCATGACATCAGTCCCTTCCTTATTCTTCACCCTGTAAAGACCTTTCACCCCCTCCCCTCACACTCACACTGCCTCAGGAGTTTTGTTTGTGAGATCTTTCTACCCCTTGGGAGTCATGTGTGACCTGAGAGTTTGTCAGATTTCATTATAAAAACAAGCAAAACATACATATATTATCAAACAGCAACATCAAAAAAGTGAACAAAATACTACCTTTAATTCAAGTTGAAAGAACTGATTATTACTTCTTGTGACAGTAGAGAGCATGTAGACGCTCAGTCCTTCCCCCTTTACGTCCTAGCCTCTGTGCCACTTGCCTCGCTCAACACATTTCTCTTTCAACATCCTTTCTAGAAATCTGAAACATCATACTGGGGGTTTCTGTCCAACTTCTATTAAGCATCTAGAACTACTGTAGAAGACAGTAAAATGTGAGAACCATGTCATTATAACCAAACAACAATGTCCATGGATCAGTCTAGCAGACGGAGGCTAAGCCAAAGAGTTCAAAGTACAATTTGGAGACTTCCTTTGGATGAGGAGTCACAGTTCAAGGGTTGTCTACGTGCCAGTGGCTCTGCGGGCCACAGCAGATCAAAGGCAAGGTTGGGAGACTGGACAGACGCCACACCAAGACACTACCATGCCTTCCCAGCATGCCCGGTGCTTGACACCTCTGCCTCATCTTATCAAAGCCTTTCCCTCAGGGCACACTGGTGAAACCGCAGGAGGCAAAATGCTTAGGAATCTGCTTCCTTCCTGCCCAGCCCATCATCAACCAAGAGGCTCCAGCTCACCTTTAACCAGCTTAGTATAATGTTTGGCAGTAGAAGCAAATATAAATAGTCGTTTAGAGACAAAATCAGGCAAAGGAAGAAGGAATGGGAGAAGCAGTTACAGCACCTGCATGAACCTATGTGGGGAGATGGCAACAAGGCTGTCAGGATCAGGAGTCATGAACAGAAAGTTTGCCATAGCTCCTGAGAGATGCTTGAATTAATTGAATTAAGATGCAAACAAGGAACGTCTGTGACTCAACTTCAGTGCAACAAACCACCACAACATCAACATACAATATCATACATGTTGTGGTTCCCAGGAGTATTGACTGGGCTTCAAATAAGTTAAGGTAATTAGTAGAGCCAAAATGAATTTCTATCCACGACGTTGAGAAATCAAAGTGAGCAGCTGGAGTCATCAGTGTTTGAGCTGGATATTAACAGTAACGAGGTAAAGGAAGAAAGCCAGGCTGTAAAGATTAGATTCATTGTGCTTTAAGTAGCCATTTATAACTGCGTTGTCACTTTGAGACCAGGCTACAGAGAAAACACAAACGTTTCAATGCATACCCACACAAACACTGAAATACATCCGTACAGACAAACATACATGAGGTTGTATGCACCGGGTCCAAATGTAAGCTCATCATAAACACTTTGCTATGATTCCCTGTGCGGCAAAAATGCAACAATGTTTGGTTCTCAGCCAAAAACACTTATTAAGCCCTCAGGGTGAAGCCTAACATGTTCCAGATTTGACTTTAAACCTACAATAATTGATTTGTTTTTGCAATTTGGGAGTAGTGAAATGACGTTTTGAACACAACATTGACATATAATCATCTTGTTGATATGGTGAACTTGTTAGCAAACAGCTGCTTATTATTCATCCATCAGTTACGGAGCAACTTTATCATTCGTTTGAGAGTTGTGTCTCTGTCCATCTGATAAATGTAAGTCCAACATTCACTCTCCTGTCAGCTTTGTTTATGGTCTCTACCAACAGGGAAATATGGCTCTTTTGCTGCTAAACACTCCATTATGTTCACCAGCTAGTCTCTAACAGTGTCTGTCTGATGTTTTGTGCAAAGCAGAAAGTGTAGAATCGTTGTTTTGTTTTGAGATTATTTTTTGGGCATGTTGGGCCTTTATCTATATAGGACAACTGAAGACATGACAGGGTAGAGAGGGGGGGAACGACATGCAGCAAAGGGCAGCAGGTTGGAGTCAAATCCGGGCCCGCTGCATCTAGGAGTAAACCTCTGCATATAGGCGCCCACTCTACCAACTGACTATCCGGGCGTCCGTAGAATCGTTTTTTAAGAGATTTACACTTAAGTCAGTTGCCTGCTGTGGCCAGAAACAATGCTATGAAAGCAGCAGAGGCACAATATATTTTAAGTTCCACAAGTTATTTCTGCTCTATCCACATACATACAAATCTTTGTTCTACAGCCCAATATGAAGGTGGTCTGGGTACACAATGTATTGTACAATACAATATGCAGTATTTTACTATATGTAGTCTACAGCTTCCATAAAGTGTTTGTTCTTAACAATGACGGCACAAACACATAAGATACACAGTAGAATTACAGTATATGCGTTTATCACATCTATTTGTGGATCCAGTCACTTTCAAAAAGCTCCGTGACTGTGAGCTATAACGCACAAAGACTGAAGTTAGCATTAGCCTTCTGCACTGAACTCTTGCTGACTTCAGTTACGTACCGTTCCAACAAGCGGGAAGATGAAACCGGCCCCAATGCTAGCACGAACATCTCGGATTGGCAAAACAAATCCAGTGGGTACACCCTTCTTGTCAGGCATGTGGGACAGGGACAAGTGAGTCTTTGCCATGCAGATGGGCAATGAACCATAGCCCTGGTTTCAGGAAAAAATAAAACAAGAGCAGCGGTTAACATGTGTGCGGATGTGTATTTGTGTAAGTTAGAGGGAAAGTGAGACACGGGGACACAGAGAAAGGAGATGAGCTGTATGAGTCCCATCAGTGTGTGAGTCAGTTGTTATTGCAGCAGCAGTGACCTCACCTGTTGATTGTAGTACTCTATCTTGGCCTTGGCCTCTGGAGACAGCTCAATGTCATCAGCTCCATACACTTGTTGGGCGATTGTTCTGATCTTCTCCAATATTGGCATCTATGGGAAAGACAGTACACCAGAGACAAGTGGAAAAATATGAGCACTCCAGTCAAAAGGAAATAATCAAGGAAATTAGATTTAGTGAATACACATCCGTATGACGTCAAGGTTAATATAAGCTACAAAGAGCAAATGAAATAAAAAACTCATGTCTGACTTTTACTATTTGACTCATACTAGACACTGCATTCCTTTATTCCCCTCTGCAGTCAAAAACAAACCACACACACACACACACACACACACACACACACACACACACACACACACACACACACACACACACACACACACACACACACACACACACACACACACACACACACACACACACACACACACACACACACACACACACACACACACACACACACACACACACCTTTAAGTGAATTTGGAGATCTGACATACCTGACAAGCCTCCTAAGCTGTTGCTTAGGGAATATTATTTCTTTTAAATATACCATATATAATGCCAGAACTGTGGCTTAGTGAGTTTTCTCTTCCTCCTAAGACATTTTGAACTCCATTCCACCAGGCAAAAGCCCCCTAATGTTATATTCTCAAAACCCACCCCCCACTCAAAAAAATGTTTTGCTTATGGTTACTTCACTTTGGTGTTTGAGCTTCACTGTAGTAAAATATGTATGAGCAGAGTTTAAAATAAGTAGCAGCAGACATCGTGTGTCCAGTAATTCAATTTTTGAAATAAAAGGGTTATATATTTATAGATTCTGGATTTTTTCTTGTTTGTTTTTTTTCTTTGAGGAAAAATGAGCAGATGTAAATTTTAACAAGTAATTTAACTTTAATCTGGAAAATTCTTATCAGAGACAAATGATTATTTTCATGTCTTAAAAATTGTCTGAACGGGATCTTAAATAAATTGCAGATTTTCCATCTAGAGTATCTTCTCTCACCTCTATGTTGTACAGGAACTTGAAGTGGCTGGGTCTGCTGGCAGCCTCATTCACAGCTTGGGCCAGCTCTAATGAACCCCGGCCACCCTGGGACCAGTGGTGACACGGCACAGCATCAGATGCTCCACACTCTTTTGCTATCTGACACACAAGGTCAATCTCTGCCTGGGTGTCTGTCCTAAAGGATCACCAAGGGAAGCGTTGGCAATACTTTTTGATTAATCACGTATTTAGAGACAAAATGAACTATCCAATTACTACTCTTAAGTCCAATGACTGTATGCATCTTACTTGAAGGCATTCAGTGCCACCACAACTGGCACCCCGAACAGCTGTGCTATTTGGATCTGCTTCCTGAGATTGCTACGGCAACCCCCTTCAACAAGATTCAGATTCTAGAGGAGAAAGAGACAAGAACAAGGAACAAAGCAAAGATTAGAAATGTATTATTTTAAACTCCACTCAAACTGCTTGACTGCTTGCCGGTCGTTCAGGGCAAGGCTCGGAGCAACGCCCTCCCCTACTATGGAATAACCATGATAGAATAAGACAAGTAGTATCCTACTGTGTGCAGTTAAGGATTTATCATTCTCACATTCTATACTACTGAGTGCAGAAGTCCAGCTACTACAGAGCACATTAATAGCATATTGTGCAGCAAACTACAAGTTTGGCTGCAGAAATCCAATCTTTCACTATGTGTGTGTAGCCCCAGGCTCAGAGCAGCAAGGCCGTACAGGTCCCATAAATTCATTTCCATGGCTCTGTTTTTCCCAGTACTTCTGGTTCTCATTACAGGCTACACAATTAACTTATACTGCTTCATTATTTACTCAGCTGAACTTGCCTGAAAGACCAGTGAACACACACAAGCTCTTACTAGCTAATGACACACACACACACACACACACACACACACACACACACACACACACACACACACACACACACACACACACACACACACACACACACACACACACACACACACACACACACACACACACACACACACACACACACACACACACACGTCAAACCCAGCATAAAGAGACACCAATGTGTCCTGATCTCTCCCATTTTACAGGTCAGAGCTGTAAGGGGGCCCAACGACATGTTGGGAATGTTGAGGGTAAGGCTATCATGGCAGTTCACTCAAAAACACAACATTCTGGCAAACCACCAAACAATGTTATCTTAATGAGCATATGATTGTATCATAATTGGTGCCTTGCATTGGTCAATGAGATTAAATATCTTTTATTTTCTTGGAAACATCCTGACCTTTACGACTAAATGTAATGACACAGGCTCAGTCAAAGAGGAAGTGATTGTTAACTACTCCTACCTCCAGACTCAAACTAAAAATGTTTACATGTTTGTCATGTCTCCCTCTTGTTCATCTTTTTTTCAGGGTGGCTATGCACATTTTGTTTAGTGTACATTTGTGTATATTTATATGGCTCATACCTCATCAATGTACTCTTTGGGAAGAGGTGCGCCTGCAGACACCTGAAAACACACAAAGATGAAAAATAATCAGACACTTCCATCATAAATCACATTCAGAAATAAATTATTTTTGGACAGATTCTACCACATGGTGAATTTAGCCCATAAAAAGAGCATTAAAAGCTTCATTCAACCTTGTAATGTGTCTTAGTAGGATAAAATATATGGATATGTATGAAGATGATTTTCAGTTATTGTATTAAACTGGTTAACTAACCAAGTTTTACTGGGTTACAGTTTTCATGACCATTTAAAGCATGTCACTGCATGTGGGGTAACTGAGAATGTGTATATAACACTGTCGCTAGTTAAGATGTGAAAATGTATATGCCACTGATTGTTTAATTCTAAAACATCAGAGAAAATGTGTGGGTGAAAGCCAGGCTGTCTGCAATGTTTTGTTGACTATGTTATTTTTAACTTACATTTGGGCCACCGCCGTGCATCTTTAACGCTCTGACAGTTGCAACTAGCACCACCACATTTGGCCTTAGCCCTGAAGCCCGACATTTGATGTTGAAGAACTTCTCCATGCCAATGTCTGCACCAAAACCAGCTTCCGTCACTGTGAGGAAAGAGAGTTCCATTTTAAAAATTAATTGATATAGATTAACATTCTATTGAGTGCATGTTAAGATTTTCGCCTGCATTCAAACACTGCATACATGAACAGTGATTTTTACCAGTATTTTGTATGTGCTCTTCAAGGTATGACTTAGGAATTGCCAAATAAATTACATGCACCATACCACAACTGCAGCAGCAGCCCTTAGAGATTAAAATAGTTTGTGAGGTTTATGGTGATAGCTGACATGAGCTGACCTAATCTTGAGCTAGTCCTTGGTCTACATTCATCATATTCTCTCTACTTCTGTTAAACCCAATACCTTTTTGAACCATATTTGTCACTGGAACAACTTTATACACACAGCTCTGAGTTGAGTCAGAAATCTTTAGCAAATCATGGGAATAAGAGGTGAGTCTGACTGGCTTTCCGTCTGAACAGCAACACTGTATTGAGTAATGGGTTCACTGTAAGGGCTCTCAAAGAGACAGGGCAAATCTGATATGGGCGGCCCTACACACAGGCTTCTTGAACAGGCTCCAAACACAGCAAATAGTTGACCAGGAATGACGACCTTATTAAGATAAGGTTCTGTGTTACTTATTGTGTGTATGTGTGTGGGACTGCTCATATATGCGCAGCACCATTGTACTAAAACACTTGC
Organism: Etheostoma spectabile; assembly: GCF_008692095.1. Lineage (NCBI taxonomy): Eukaryota > Metazoa > Chordata > Actinopteri > Perciformes > Percidae > Etheostoma > Etheostoma spectabile. The sequence goes on from NC_045750.1 coordinate 10,960,077, forward strand.
CGTTTGGCCAAGAATAGAATTGTCGAGGAAGACCAAGGTTGAGAGGTTGCCTAACTTTTGTGAGGTTTTTTACGACTCCAGGTGTATTTTGTTTTATTTAGTGCAGCCTGGTGGGAAAACTATAATTTGAATAAAACTGCACATACACCACCAAAAAGGTGAATCTGCTTCTTGATGTACTCTAGAGGGTTTGTTTGTAGTGAAGATGTAGTCTCACATTGCCAGACCTAGGAGTAAGGTCTGGCTATACCACTTATCTATTCTTGAATAGGGAAAATAGCTTGCTTGTTTGTATTTCTTCAAAACAATCACAATTGTCCCCAGATGTAGTGACGGCGCCCTTGCAAAATAGATAACGGAGATAGTGGAAATTATAATATATATAAATATATATATTGAAAATATAGTGGAAGGAAGGGACATGTCATGTTTTAATCCAGCAATGTACATCCATGGAGCCAGACGAGTGTAGATGCAACATGACGCCACCATGTCATGTCTAGATGTCTATTCGCTCTGTGTGACTAAAACAACTCATGGTACATTACTAACAGCTGAAGTCCTAAACATTTCTTCTTATAATACTCTTTAAATGATGATTAACTAATGGCAGCCATGAGTGAAGTGTTAGTTTTAGCCCTTCTCTTTCAATGTACTCGGATTAAAACTAAAACAGTAGTCAAGCCTAAAAAGTCAATTATATATCTATATAGTTTGTTGTTTCTGTCGCGCCCATGAAGAATTCTAAGTAATGACACCACTGTTGTTGCACCCACAGGACAAGCCTTCCGTAATCGCGCACGCGCCCCAAACTCTCCTCCACGCAGTTGCTAGTAGCCAAGGAGGCCACAGAGGTTAAAAAAACATGACCGACGATTCAGAAAAGATAATGATCGTCACTCGAACATGTTCAAATCATAGTCATACTGAGAAATACAAAGTATTTTGTGATGCTGATAGTCTTAGTTAGCTTTGTAGCAACTCATTTGACAATGGGTTAAATTTAGGTTCATTAAATAAAAACTTAGAGTAGAGTGTACAGTTACATAAAAACTAGGCAGGTAAAGTGATAAAGGCTGGTTTGGTTTAAAAGCCATGGTTTAGTGCAGATCTTTTACTTTTTTATATTAGTTTCAAAGTTGTATCCCTCTAGAGCATCAGTTGCTCACTGCAACTGCGCAGTTGGCCAAAACCTTACTCACTCTGAACATCTTCCTTGAATCCACTTGACAGTCCAGGACAACAGTTTCCACCAAAGACTGTAAGGTTTCCACCAGTGAGGTGTGTGTTCTAGTTGCATTCACCTTTCTGTCTTCACAACATTTGTGTGGGCAGCCTTTGTACAGAACACAACGGCCATCCACTAACCCTCTTTTTATTCAATTAAAAAATGACGAAATGATGATGATGAGGATGATTAATAATGATGAAATGTGACTAGGAAGCATGTTAGGAAAGAAATTCAATAAACGTGATACATTATGTCTTTTGTCTTTATGTGCAAAGATTTTATCTACACAATAAGTCTGCTTTATAGGGTGAGATTACTTTAGGATGTGGAAAGTAAATTGTATTTATACTGCCCAATATCCAAAAATTACAAATCTACCTCAGATTTGCCTCAGAGCTCTGGTCGATTATGAGGACTATGGTTAACCTTTTCTCAGATCTCTGCAGGGTAAATCCAGACAACTAGCTAGACCGTCTGTCCAATCTGAGTTTTCTGTTGCACAACTAACACAACTTTTAAAACGTGTTTTTGCTGGTGCTTAGCAATTGTGATTGGTTTAAAGAAATGGCAATAAACCAGAGCACATTTTCCACCAATCCCTAACTGTTACGTGGAGTGGTCAGACCCTCCTTCAGCGCGCTTTGGAGGGGGGTCTGGCAAAACGAGATCACCCTCATATATACCCATACCAATATTATGTTATCTATTGTAGACAAAAAAAATAAAAAAAATAATTGAAAACATTGTTTGGAAACAAGGGCATGCATATTAAGGTTTTCAGAAAAGGAGTTATTCACTATAGTTCAAAGTGCTTGTGGCTGACACTTGATAAAGCACATCTCTCTGACACTTTAGTGATAAAACAAATGTTTCCATGAAGAAATTAATCACTCTGCTCTGAGCGGCTCTCCGTATTAGTGAAGGTATGATTTATGAAGACACAACACAAGAATGCAACTACAGACCGCTGACAGAGCGTAGTGTTTCATGTTAGCACCACATCAGAGCTTTGGCTCTGAATACTGAACCAGCCTGCCAATGAAAATCACATTCTTAGGTTCACGATTTGTGCATATTTCCATAAATTGTGTGATCTTCCACAAACAGAAGTACTCACACAACACATGCACAACATGGCAGAGCGAAAAATAACCGGAGGGAAAAGAATGGAGACAAAAACTGCGAGTATATAATGACAGCAGCAAGTACGACAAGTCTTCCACTACAACATTACACCTATCAGGAGATTAGCCCCAGAGGATGTCATGAGGAAACACTTGCAGGCTTCCTGTCCTGTGTGACAGCCTTGAACGGGCCAGAGAGCAAGAAGAGGTCGATGTTGTTAGGAGTAAAAAAAAAAGAGAGCTGGATGGTTTTACTACCAGTCAAAGCATTGGTATATCAGCACCCGTGCCAATAAAAACAGTAACAGAAAAGACTGGAAAGTATGCTAGATGAACGCGACCATCTATTTCCTGTTAGAGTTTTGGATTATTTTCATTATTGATTCATTCTTCTTCATTTCAATTATTCAGGCTTGTCTGTAAAATGTCAAAACCATTAACCAAAAGATATTCAGTGTATTATTTGAAACTACAACATGCAGCAAATCTCTATTTGAGGATAATTTTCCAGAAATAGAGGATAGAGAATTTAAAAGGCCATTTGACTAAATTATATAAACCTTCCAAATAAATTGTGGTGTCAAAAAGGGTGTAGAGCTTGACATGTTTTACATGCTGAATAATACATACAACATTGTATTTCTTGGTGGCCACTCCTTTAAAAGCCCAAACGATGACGATTTGTTACTTTATTTAAAGAAGGCTCTGCGTTGTGGGAAATCTTACAATAAGGCAGTGTCAGGGGGTTATCAACCTTCAATACTCCAGACTGTTAATGATACAGGAATCCCTCACATCTGGCATGAGGAATTCCTCCCCCAGCAGCCCCCTCTAATAGCACTACTACTCCGTTTTAAATCAAGATTCCAAAGTGACTTGAAAAACCCACAATAGTACAGAGCATGATAAAGCCTGGCCAAGAGTATGGTCATACACAACAAGCCACACTGAGTTTACAGAAAGTTCACATACTTCCTTTGCCACAAGAGGAGTTTGTAAAGATAATTAAACTGAACTGTATATTACTTGAGATTAAGTAGTAAGACACTGTGGTATGGTAACAATGTCAAAGAATACTTCTACTTTATTACAGTCAGTTTGGGTTTTGGCCATTATATTTTATTGACATTACAGCACAGAGTTTGTCTTCATGCAATTTAAACATTAATTTGAGAAAGTGTTCATGAGATTTGTGATACTGGGTTGTATAAAAAAGAAAAGATAACACTCGACATGTATGGTTTTAAACCTGCATTTACTGATTTTACTACCGACTTGGGTGCTGCAGAAACAAGCCGTAAACCCAATATTGACATATCACCATATCAAGTTGATATGGCAAACTTGTTAGCAAACAGTTGCTTATTTAGACCTTCAATAGACTTGGGGCAACATTAGCATTCATTTGTGGTTTGTGTTTCTGGCCTCATTGAATATGTAAGTCAAATTTTCTCTCTCTTTTTAGTTGTGGTCTGGTCCCCACCAACTCCTGAGAAACAGTATTTGGGTCTCTAATGCAACTAAATACTCCACTTTGTTCACCAGCCAGTAGCTAACTTTGTTTGCCGTTTGGTGGTGAGCGTGTAGCGTACCGTTGGTTTTTAAAGCTTTTTTGCTGAAAAAAACCTACTGCTGTGTCTTTAAACAAGGCTGATGAGACCGGTGAGAGTGAACCAAAACAAATGAAATGCACAGCTGTGTTGATACTTTGTTGTGCGTTTGTCACTACGAGTGATCCCTTTTACATTTGATCCATTGTTAATATTGAGCCAAACTCATTGGCAAAGAAAAGACAACTATTCCATTACAGTCGTTACATCCTGTTTAACTTGGAGCAACATTATGAGTGCACTTTCCTATCACCTCCAAATCTAGCTAAATCCCATCAGTTTGTTGGGATGTCGTGTGTTTCAAGATTTCAGTAATTATTTTGGTGTGGACAATGTTTTCATAACCAATAAAATTATCAAAACAGAAGAAAAAAAAAAAGAGCTTACTTGTCATTCCAGACTGTATTTTCAGGAGTATTCATTTTCTTACCTTTACTGTTGCATTATTATTCTTTTCAGTTGTGTTAGTTAAAAAGACAAAGTTTGTAGCATCAGAGAAAAGAGCCTGAGAGGGAGTGAGTGGGAGACAGGGGGGTACATGCATCCCAGCTGCAGAGGGAGGTAGAGTTCCTGGCATACCTAAGAGTCAGGTAACAAACACACAGACAGGGATGGGAGGGAACGAGACGGACAGATGGAAAACAAGTGGGGTGGAGAGGTGAAAGTATGAAACGCATACAAGCCTCCTTACTTCTCTGCCCCAGTGTTGTGAAACCCAACTCTCTCATGCTGCCTACACATTTGCCCAGCTAACAAGTTGTGTAAATGTTGTGTAAATGTTGTGTATGCCCAAAGACTCAACCTTCTCCTTTTACTGCTCATACACAGAAACCTCTTTTACAAATGCAAAAAATATAAGCCTTGATGATTTGCATGTACATAAAAATCACCTGAACAGCTCAAAACCCACACGCAAACACATGTACATTCCAAACATATATCTGCAGCCAAAGTAAATGAGGACAGACAGCCAACAGTGGGATAGACAGATAAAAATGGAAATATTCAAGTATGCTTTGACGTTGAAGGGATTAGTGTGGTTTACTCTAAAGCATTCCAGCGGCTCTTAAGATTATCAATCAGCTTCCTTCCTCTCTCCTGTGTTTTTTTTTTTGAACGCAATCTTTCCACCCGTTTCCTAGAAAGTTACGCAGCAAGACACCTGAGCTGCACAAAAGTCAACCAGAGGCAGTTAGACCAGAGCCAGGACAAGAAATAAGAGGAATGTAGACCAAAGGTTGCAACAGCAAGCTGAAGTTCCTGACACGATTAAATTATAAGTTATAGTTTAATTTGCTCTGCTAAGGAAGCTTATGCTTTAAATCCCTCCACATTTGGGGATCCTAGACTCAACATCTTGTTGTCTGTCGTCCCCAAAGGTTTTGTGGTTGTGCATCAGCTTTAGCGTGTGTGTGTGTGTGTGTGTGATCTGTATGCGCAGACTGTGTTCTTACCCACAAAGCCGTCACGTCCAACCAACTTTAAAGCCAGCTTGTCTGCCAGCACCGAGGAGTTGCCATGGGCGATGTTGGCAAAGGGCCCAGCATGGACAAACACTGGAGTACCCTGCAACAATTAGAGGGGCACACAACCATGCAGGAGGAGTTGAGAAATCAGTGTAACCCACAGCAACTCACCCGACCAAGTTTAAATAAGGACTTACTGGTTCTTTCATACTAAATTCAACATCTTTCATTAAACATGAATAAATATTGAAGTGTGAATACACTTTGGCTGGCACTGTGATTGTCTAAACAGTAGGCACAAGTTAAGAGGTATTCAACTGGCATGGTAGCCTGACTGCGGGCCAGGCTTCCTTCCCCTGCTGATTTGGATTACTCCCTAAAGGCTGGACACACACACAAACTAAAAGAGCACTTTAAGTTTAAGTTACTGCCAATGGCAGATTCTTAGGCCAGTACTCACTTTCAATGAGGCAATGCAAAGTGCAGTACATGTGATGAACATGTCATATGCTCAGTATGTACAGATCATAGAAGTGTGAAAGTAGAGCTTTGACTGTGGACTTTACAGTTTAAATATTTACTTCTCTATAAATGTAAGTAAGATCAGTACACAATGAGAACTTTTGAAATATCTACCATATACAACTTTCATTCAAAAGGTATTTTGTTGTGTGCATCCAGTTCAGATAAGGCATCAAAGTATACAGTTGCAGGGGAAAGATCCCAATCTTTCCATTGCACTCGTGACAGACTTTATATTAAAAAAAAATTACTGAGAAAACCGTTCAAGAAGAAAACTGGGGTAAGCAAACTGACCTATTGTTACACTGTATGTGAATTCCTTGAGAGGGAGGAAAAAGGAAGGATGGGAAGGACTTGCATGATTTTCTAAGCTTTTGTTTGCATACCTCTCCCTCTGCCTGCATAAACAGCCTCCCCTCAGAGGAGTAAATCAGCTATTTAACAAGGCTCTGACAACGCTGCCACTAGTTGTACAGGTCACAGCAGCATCTAACTATACATTGTTTAGCATCTAAACAAAGTATAGAAAAAGAGTGGCAGATAAGGGGAAAAGAGGGAACAATATAAAGACATCTTTAAAAAGCAGCTAAAGACGCATCTTTTTAGTCAGGTCTTCGTTTTACAACATTGTTGAATGTTTTGATATGTAATCTGTGCTATTGTGTTTTACTGTGCTTTTTATGATTATCATTTTTTTTTAAATAATGTATTTATTTGGCCTGGGAAGCACTTTGGGACTCAGTCTGTGACAAGCGCTACATAAACAAACTTAACTAACTTTATCCATTCAACAACATGTTCCTTTTTTATTCCAATAGAAAATGAACATACGTCATACATTACGTAGATTTCCATGCATATTTGCAACTCCTGAACTTTATCTGGACCCAGTTCACACTTTCCACATCCGTACATGAGGGAAAAAGATTCAGGAAATAAATAAGGCACAACAAGGTGATGAAAGATGAAATAAATGAATGTGTCACTCAACTGGTCAACCTTCAACTGGTGGACAAGAGGACCATGAGGAGTAGGGAAACGAACAAAAACAGGAAGATGGAGATCATGTCATTGTTTCCTCTTCTTGTGCATCTCTTGTACTGTCCACTACACCAGCTGCAGACCGGCTACTACACTAATACAATTTTCCCAGATTGTTCAAATCCCATTTTCAGATAGCAAGGCTTATTTCACAAGGCTTCAAACAAGAGGGCCTGTAGTCGCAGGTCCAATTGTCTAAACTATGGTCTACTGCCTCTCCCAAGGAAAGATGCATGCAGACGGTTCGGTGAAACGTCACGTAGACAGGATGTTTGAAAAACACAGAGAATGACGAGGTCTGCTTAATAGACACGTACACAGCGATTGAGACGTGGGTTCAAAAACTATCCCTCTTCCTCTTGTGCTATGTCTCCTCTAAACCTCATCTGAAACAACACAGACACACACACAGACACACACAGACACACACAGACACACACCAATGCCAGCTATTCTCATGTGTGTCTGTATTCAACACAAACAATCCTAAGCGAAGAGGGCATAAAGGGCACAGGCGGTCAAGCTGGATGGAAAATTCTCATGGAGCTCTGAGGCCTGGTTGGTGCCGATACCAGTTCCCTGACCAGAATCACAGGAAACCCACACAGGAAACGGTTTCACACAACAGGACCGCAATGCTTCCTCCAAAAAAACAGAAAGTAACAAAATCTCTGCTGCATGCAACACTCCAGCCCCTCTACACCCTTGAAAACACCCAGTGTGTGTTCATTTTCCCCACCCAAAAAGCCGTGTAACCAAGCTTTCTGGTCAAAATCATCAAAGAACAAACAAAAAATATCCCTACAACAAAAACACAAAGCTGTTAAAAGAAGCACAACTGCTAATACAGTTAACTTTAATAACTTAAAATAAACCCAACAAAAAAAAATACACTCAGCTTGTGCAGAAAACCTTTGCTGTAACTAGCCATTTCTCAAAGGTGATGACACAATTTTTGACATTTACACTAGTTTAACAGATAAATGCCAAGTAAATTTGAACAAGAATGGTAGATAAAATATAAACAATTCTGATTACAATTAAATACTGTGCACCAAGGTGGAATTTTGTTTCCTATTTTATTTAATGTTTTTATAGATGACTTATCAAATCAGATAAATAGATTCAAAACTGTCTGTCTTGTGGGCAATACAATTGTTAATCATCTTACGTATGCAGATGACCTGGCCCTGCTCTGTCCTTATAGTGCTGGGCTGCAGCAGCTGCTGAAGGTGTGCAAATACTAAGAAAAGTCACATAATGATAGTTAGAAGCGCTGAGGACAGGAAATCAACTTTCCAACCTTTTACTTGTCGGATAATCGTCTTGCTGTGCTTAGGGAAATTAAATGCCTAGGCCCTGTTATATCCGATGACTGGATGGATGACAAAGAACTCTATTGACAGTGCTGTAATATTTATTCTCCAGCTAACATGCTTATAAGGAAGATGTATATGTGCTCTGAATCTGCTCACTGTTTAGAACCTATATACCACCCTTACATGCTGCTCAACAGTGGTCTAACTATAAGAAATAGAGTATGCAGAGGATCAAGGTAGCATATAATGATGCAATGAGCAATGATGCAATGAGCAAAGATGCTTTGTGTCCCTAGGTGGTATAGTGCTAGTCACTTGTTTGTATCCAAGAGTGCCAACCTGTGAGGCACTCTTAAGGCAAATGATGTTTAGTTTTATGTGTCGCCTGGACAAGTCAGAGAACCCCATAATTGAAGCCCTAGTCAGCCCTCTGAAAAACTGCTATAGATATGCTTCTAGGTTAAGACGACATTGGTGTAATAGCCTGTATTATTCTATAGGCTAATATGAAATTGTTATGTATACTTTTATTTTTTTATATACTATATAAACCGTATGATGTGTTATATGGACCTGAGTCTGCAATAAAGTTTTATTTTACTAATATACGGATGTAAATGACAAAATATTTTTATTATCAATTTGTATACCAATTCTTTTACATTTCAAAGTCTTGTTTTGTCCAACAATCTAAAAGCCAAATATATTCAGTTTAAAACCAGTGAAGTTTAAACTGATTGCAAGTATTCACATGAATGACTAGTGACTAAAAAAAAAAAGCCGAAAATTAAGCTCATCGTCAAAAACAGTGGGACATATGCACTGGCATGAATTAAATTCCTGTATACAGCTGGATACAAAACTAGTGTTGGAAAATATCTAGTTAATGATAAATTCAAATGAACACTTCTGGAACCTGATGGATGGTGTCGATGAAGAGGTACTTGAGTTCATCTAATAAGGGTGTGGGGGTAGGTCTTGAAGAAAAGGTTGAGAACCACTGCTTGAGGAAAAGTTAATTAATGGGCCAGTCTTTTATAAACTTAGTGCTTCTTTCAAGTGGGCTTTTGCTGTATCATAGAGGCCAAAGATCATTGTTAGATGTCTGGATTGTTATCAGTTCATTCAATCTGCTAAACTCTTGTCCTCTCCAATTCTCCATCCATCACCTTGAGGGTTGGACTTTTTCCTTGAGTACAGGGACAGTTTTGGGTCACTGATGGTATATATACAGTATGTGTGTGTGTCAGTGAAAATGCAAGAAGAATTGTTTATGTGCCTGAGTGATCACAATGGTAATGTTGTAAAAACTAAATGAAAGCCAGATGTTGTGAGAGGCAGAGTTATGGTATGAAGCAAAGTTATGGTATAAATGGTCAGATTAAGGACTATGCATCTGGATGGGATGGCCTCTGAGAGCGCCACCTGTCCTCTACACACTGCTAAACTGTTATTAAGATAAAGAGTCATGGGAGGAAAAGGTCAATCTATCATCCTTTCTTAAAAGCTCTCAGTGGCGCACTCTCTTTGCTCTGACAGCAGAGATAGAGGGTAGGTCTAGTGCACACTCTTAAAATCCCTGTGGACTACCAGCCTATTTATTCTAAAATATATTCTCCAGAAGAGACTCAGTTGAGCAGCATAATGACTATTTAAGTGGGGTTATGTGTATGTCTCACCTCTAGGGTCTGCATCAACGTGGGCTTGATGGCATCTTTCATTAACACCGCCAGTGCCCCACTCACACCCTGACAGGGAGGAAGAAAGAAATACAAGATCAGGTTATTAGGACTCTGTTTAGCTATTAGGACTGGTTCTACTACAGAGGATGCATTGCACTACAGTCCATTTGTAGGTCTCTTTGCTTTCTATGTAGTATACAAGCAGTCATATACCATATCCCCACTGGGACTGGCTCTGAGGTGTGGTGATGTTTTGGCATCCAGCCTAATGTAACTTAATAGGGGATCCTCCTCTATGCCTCTGAAACAACACAGGTCCGCAGTGTTTTGTGGGAAACCAAAAACAGCTGACCCCACGGATGGATCCGGTGAGAGGTGCAAAAACTCTGCTTAACATCTTAATCGCAGGTTACACCTAGATTAGAAACGTTTTCAAGGAGGGGAAGTGGTATGTTAGTGCGTCTGGTCCAAGTGGGAATTTGAATATTTCTTAGCTGCAAGTCTGACAGACGATTATGATGATGATGAATTATGTTTCACATGTTGTGTACAATACATGTGTCTAGAAAATCTCCTATGAGGGCCCAATGCTACATACCAAAAGTGTAGGATACACCTAACCATCCCACTTCTTTCTGCATGGGAATGACAAAGTCTCTTCATTTGTCTGAACTGCAGCTGACTCAATACTATTCATTGCAGAAATTGTGAGATGTAGTGATGAAAAGTTAAATGTGAGATTGATAAAATTCCCACACTTTCTGAATGACAAGACCACACAGTAACACACACCAGGTCCTCTGCGGTGACAGGCTTTCCAGAGCGGCTGGTCCCCACCACCATGCGCGCCAGTCTGTTTTTCATGTCCACTAGGCTGTCTGCCAGGGCCAGGATGGCCATGATCTCGCTGGCCACTGCAATGTCAAACCCAGTCTGGAGAGTGAGAAAAGGAAAATACACAATGTAAACCACAGGGGCAACAAATTGCAGTATTTGTTCCCCAGCCTGCAGAATATTGTGAAAGCAATATGTTTAAAACTTCCACACCAAAACAAATTTGACTTTAATCTTTTAATAGGTAGGGACTGCTTAGTAAAAAATAATAGTATCCCTGACTGACTGTCAAGACCACAGTGCTGTAGCAAACACACTGTGGGAAGAAAACTGGCAACTTTCCACAGTGACTAGAAGACAAATAATTATCAAGACGCCAGTCACCAGCTTTATCACATGGACAAGAGACTATGAGTCTTATGATCATGACCTAGTAATTTAGAGATGGCTTTGGGGCAATAAATTACAGGATTGTGAGTTTCTGTATGATTTATGTCAAACAAATAAATACAAAAATAAAGCGACAGAGAACACACGGGAAAAAAATAGGGATTTACACATGGAAAACCAAAGAAGACTTCATTCCACATCACAAGAAAAAAGAAAAATAACTTAAACCACATTAATCCACCAAGAAATTTCTACTCCCAGTGATAATACCCTAAGGGGCTATAATGTATCGAGCACTGGAGGAAGGTGGAGAACAGAGGAATGAAAAGGGAAACGGAATGGATGAGCTGATGACGGTAAATGTAAACATGTGCTGAACTAGCTCTGTGCGTGCGTGTGTGTGTGTGTGTGTGAGAGAGTGTATGTGGACATGGGTGGGTAACTTTCTCCTTCTTTAAACATTTGCTTTCACTTAAGCCTGCTTGCTTCCCATTGAGGTGAAGTGTTTATTTACAGGATTTCATTTAGCTGTCATTAGTACAGACACATGGGTGAAATACATCTGGGCTTTATCATAAGATAGAGAGACAGGACAGGGAAATTAAAAGGAGGTGTGTGTGTGTGTGTGTGTGTGTGTGTGTGTGAAAGTTTTATACACTAGTTTTACTGTATAAGTACCTAAAAACACAGGCATCTCATGTTACCTTAGAGACCCATACCTTATCACACCCAGCAGCAAAGCCTCTGCAAGGAAAACACTGCAGTGATACTCACTGTTTGCCATACTAGGTAGGTGTATGACAAAATATTTGCAATGAACTGGAATGAAACATATTAGGATAAGTGGATAACAGTATCCAGGACCGATACTGCAGAAGTATGCATAATGTGGTTATCGTAAAAATACACAAAAGCCAGTGGGTTAAAAAACATTTTCAAAAGAACGTCATAAATTCACGAGAATGAAGATTGTGAAGGCATGAATGCTGCATACCTCTCTGATATGTCCTTTTTCAGTGCTCGCCTGTCCTACTGTGATCTTCCTCAAGAAACGGTCATTTGTGTCAACAACTGGAAAACAAAGACAACGTGTAACATTTATTATAAAATATACTAATTTGGCATAACATCAATGAGACAGGAACCTGACAGACTGTAAAAATCAGTGTCCACACATGTTAAATAGACAAAAATGCACATCCTCAAGCTGGCACACAATAACAAACACACAAACCCAATAACTGAGTAGGAGATTCATTCTTTTCTTTTTTTTTAAAGATATTTTGGGGGATTTTCAGCCTTTATTTTTGAAAGGACAGCTGAAGATATGAAAGGGGAGAGAGAGGGGGAATGGCATGCAGCAAAAGGCCACAGATCGGAGTCAAACCTGGGCCTACAGCCTCAAGGAGCAAACCTCTATATATGGATGGCTGGCTAACAGCTGAGCTATCCGGCTGCCCAGAAGAAAGATTCTTAATGTTAGTAGGGGATGACATACCGAAAATGCTTATGCTGATAGGATTTGCAACCTAAAAGTTTCTTCACTGAGCACTCATAATGTGGTTAGAAATCTGTGGCTATACTGTTGTTACAATGAGCGAGGAAACCACATTAGTCAAACAATATCCTCATGCTGGCTGGATATGATGAAAGGGAAAAACATGGTTTGTTTAATGAACACAGACACAGAGTCACACCCACATAACATTAGGCAGTAAATCTGTTTTTAATCTCCAGGGTTCGTCTTTTAAGAGTGCCCTCTAGAGCCACTGGAGTAAATACCACATCAGTCATAGCAGCACTCGGCTGGTGGTTCTCACTGACAACTTTAAACCAAACACAGCTTCCACTGAGGTAACTATTCCCACTCCTACCATACCCACATTTAATTCTCTGTGACTGATGACTGCAATGCTTTTAGTTGTGTTGAATCCATATGAACACAAGGGCCATGATAGAGTTTTCATATCCAATTTTCATAGACGAGAACACACCCACAAACGGTGCAGTGAATATTAAATTCAGATTGTGCATTATCAAACATTTTATTTCAATTCAATATTGCACGTCACATTTTTCAGAGTTTATGAACCATTGGATGTTTGTCAAAACTTTCAAGTAATTAGATTTGCATGATACTTCTGAGTGTTGTGTAGCAAGCATTACAATTTCCTTCTCAAGGGAAATGTGTCAATGTGAAAACGTATATATATATATATATGCGATACGACAAAATATTTGATCACGTTGCTTGGAATGCCTAATACTTTCACTGCATACCAACAACCAACAACGAAGTAGAAACATTTTGCTGTAGTTCAAACGTGATAAGTTGCAGTTGAAGCTTTAAATATATTTCTAGTTTTATGTGGAAGAAACAAAAAAATGACAGCACGCTACATCAGGAAGAAACACAAACCCTACTGAATATTTCACAGACATACATTGTCCTTTAGTTTTGGCTATGGGGAAAAATGCCCTTCCGTGTTAGAAGGCTACAAACAGAAATCATTTACAGAGTGAAGGTCTATACTTCTATGGATACCTCTCTGCCAGGTGATCTTGGAGGGGTCAAGATCAAGACGAACAAAGGTGCTGACTTCCTGGGGTGTGAGAGATGCAGGATCTATTTTACTGATCCCTAAACGCTGGAATCGAAGAGAGAAAGAAGATTAGAGGATCATCTCTAAAAGTTTTGGGAGATGTGATGGTTGGGTGCCATTTTTTGCACTTTGGTTCGACACATGCCCACACTTCAGTCCCAGCTGCGGCACTACTGCTAGATACAGCAACGTATTTCATGATAATCTATATCTATATTTTATTTTAGACCAACGTAGTGGGACTTGTCTTGCTATGTTCACATTAACTGGACACAGCATCATCCCAGCATGTAAAAACAAGTCCAGACTAAATGACTATGGGGAGATCAACTCACTGTCAGGTTCAAAAGGTTCACTGGGAGTACTCTGTTTAAAAACATGATGACTCTTTATCTCTCACTCTGTCCATTACAACTAATGAATATTTTATATTGCTTTGAAACTCTCATCCCAGAGACTTTCACACAACAGGACAGAAACATTCATATGGCTTATGTTCAAACTTTGCATGTGCCATATGTATTTTATCTGCCAAGACTTGATATAAAACATTCTTTATCAACACTACAAGAAACATCCTTAAACTTAGACATATAAACAGATAGGAGCTTCATGAGACATAAACAAATATTTGAAGATCAAGACATGCTGAAGGGAAAGATGGGATTTTAAAGCTAAGCTCACTGATGTCCCCTAGTGGACAGAAAAACATTTTTTTTTATACAAGTGCTTAACACAGCAATGCTTATGGCTAGTAATGATTGATACAAGTAATTCTGGCACTGCAGTGTTTGGACTTACACGTAGCCTGGAGATTTGGATGGGTGAAAATCGTCTGACTCCATTGACTGAAGGGACTAGTCTATTGAACAGAGCCTTGGAGGAATAAGACAAATGAAAAAGTGTACTGTATATGCATTTAAAGTTACTTTAAATTGCAATAATTATGTTTTCTTGAATAGAATGCATCACAATCACACCCTGGTTGTAACTGCTGAATATTATTAGAGCAGAAAAAGCATACCCTTCTTAGATATAAGAAGATATATAAGAATATATCTTACATATATTCAACACATTTTAGGCTTCTATGTAAATATTCAGTGACATCACTAGATAACAAGATTGCAATATGTACACATTAACATAATGCATTTCCTTTCTTAAATCATAGAGAATAACATCTAAATAGCAAATCACTAAAATGTACATTTTGTGCAAAATCAGGATTGTCATATTAGCATCCAAGTCAAAACAAAAGTTTTACATTTTGGGGGTGTAAGAATGAGTTATTACTGGGTGACATCATCCCACGGTCACCTTGTCAGATTGCGTCGCCTCGTGGAGCATTCTGGCATCGATGGCTGCTGCTACCAGGTTGTTGGCTGCTGTAATGGCATGAATGTCACCAGTCAGATGGAGGTTGAACTAAAGGGTAAAAAAGGAGGAAGAACAAACAATATTAAAACAAGAAAATGTGAAATAGGTGAAATAAAGAAAATCAAATTACTATTCCTGTAGTGTAGTGGTACACATTGTGAGTTCAGATGGTCCCAGTAAAACTAAAACTCTACCAAGGGGGGTTAAAAGTAAAAATTTGGTATCACATGTGGCTTCAAACAAAGTAACGTTCGTGGTTCAGACTTTGTAGCTGGTGTTTTGGCATGAGAAAAGGAGGCTGCTTTGTTGAATGCTATGTGTCTGCAGCTTAAAAATCAGTCTCCTTCCCTCTCAGCCCTCCCTCCCTGCATTTACAGATAGTGATTTAGTCACAGGCAATATTATGCCACAGCTCCAGGGGTTGTGTGTGTATGTGTAAACTATGTGAGTCTATGCATGTCTTCAGTCTTTGAAGCCTGCGTCAGTCCTGCTAGGGAGCAATAAGAGTGTCTGTGTGTTTTACCTCCTCCATAGGGATGACCTGGGCATATCCCCCTCCTGCAGCTCCCCCTAGGCACGAAGAAGAGGTAGCACAGTCAGAGGCAGACCAACAGGACAGGGACACACAAAAGGAGGAATGCTGAGTGGTGGACTCTGAGTGAACTACTCCACCCCTGCACAAAATGTAGCAGGGTATGAAACGTTAGCCTCACACTAACAACGATAGCTTATCACACAGTTAGTTGAGACATTCCTAACTGCTACGTTGGGCGCCAGTCTCTGGACTTCCAAATTCCACTCGAAGAAAAAGAAAAAGAAAATTAAGAGTTGCATTCCAAAATAACAGTTGGATATCTTTTCAAACATGAAAAATACATCTCCTTAAAAAAAATGTAGGTTGTTATTTAATGTCATAGCTTTCTTAGAAAAAAAAGTGTTAGAGAAAACAATTAGTCTTGGAATGATTATCTTTAAAATTAGAAACTACTGTATTATATTACCATGAGGTCAAGAGAAAGGAAAAGAGCACAGAGAAGGGGAAAGCATACTTTTCAGACCAAATATGTCATGTAAAATTAGCATAAGGATTCATAGTATGAATTCCTTGCTGACCTTTAACCCCAAAGGTGGGTCCCTGGGAAGGCTGTCGGAGGCAGGCGAAGGAGTTGAGCTTAAGGTGGGCAGATAGGGCCTGGACTAGGCCGATGGTCACCGTGCTTTTACCTTCACCCAGTGGGGTGGGAGTTATACTAGACATACAGAAAATAAAGAAAACATGTTATTTCTGATTTTTTGGTTAGAATAATGTGACTAAATTCATGTGCATTATTGTTAGAATCACATACAGTCTGCAGCCAAATAATTGATACACTGATGATTTAAAGACCTCATATTATGCTTATTTTCAGGTTCATAATTGTATATAGAGGTTGTACCAGAATAGGTTTACATAGTTTAATTTTCAAAAAACACCACATTTTTGTGGTACTGAATATTACTGCAGCTCCTCTTTTCACCGTGTGTGTTGAGTTCTCTGTTTAGCTACAGAGTGAGGCATCTCACTTCTACTGTATCTTTGTTGCCAGTCACACATGTGCAGTACCTAGGTAAGGACTACTAGCCAGTCAGAAGCAGAGTTGGGCGGGCCCTGACAAGCAAGCTAGTGTTATCCAAAACAAGCCTGCTTCAGCCTGTAACCATGGCCTCAGTTTAGCCAAACATGTTCGAAGTGAGTCTGAGTCTCAGTAAGTCACACGTACCCAGCAACCAGTACATATTTCCCATCAGGCTGTTTGTGGAGGCGGTCCAATAAGGAGAGTCGGACCTTAGCTTTGCTCCTGCCATAGGCTTCAAGCTCCTCTGGCAGCAAACCAATCTCCTCAGCCAGCTGGTCCACTGGCTTGGGTGTCTGAGTTCTGGAAATCTCTATATCACTGGCAAACGTGGAAAGCATTAATCATTCAGATACATTTCATTTTAAAGCACCACCCATATGGACAAATGTCTCTAAGGTGCAACTTAGAGAAAATGTAGTTTGATATGAAAAAAAGGATGTCTAGGTAGATGTAGTTAAGTTCCTCACAGAGAGTAGTCTATACCTTGGTACAGGGGTCAGGGGCTGCAGTTTGAGGCTGTGCAGATGCCAGGGTCGGTACTGCTGCTCCTGGAGCCAACGACTGCAACTACCCACCACATTCTAGTACACAAGGAGGAGAGAGAGAGAGAGAGGTAGGTAGGTATGACGGTAAAGAACAAAAAAGACAAATGGTATGAGACTGGAGACAGAAACAAAGAGGCACACCTGTGTTCTGTAAGCTGCTGTGAGGTATCCTAAACCAGACTTTGAGGACATCTCAATGGCATGTTCATCTAAAAAAAAAAAGTTACAAAAAAAAACAATAATAAATGCACATGTTGAGAAATAAAACATGAATATCCAAATGTTAGCAAGTGTTGGACAGAGTACAAAGATAGAAAAAAACATAGAAGACGCATGCTGTGTCCAACTCTACGGTATATGAGTGTAACCTCACAACTGCAGCATTTGCTAAGTCTGTCTACATGATAAATTGCAAACTGCTGGAAAAAGCCAAATACACACTTTAAAAAAAAAATTTAACTACACTAGCATGTCTATGAAAACTCAAATGCATTCTTAAGCTTTAATAGCTATAATCCGATTGAATGCATTCTGAAAGGTCAACACGAATACGATTTATGTGCAACAGCAAGGTTTAAATTCCAAGCCCCGTGCAACACCCAAGGGTGCGGTGTCAGGAGGTTAAGAGTCATTTCTTATCTCCAATAGATCATCAAGCCCATACAGTGTGATTGTGACTATCATAATATACTCAACAATACCTGTCTCCAGGGTGGGCTCACAGTGGATGACGGCAGCCCCTGGTCTAACCCAGGTGGGTGGAAGATCCATGTTCCCTGCCCCTAACAGGACCACAGCATCAGCTTGCATCACCTAGATAACAAGGAATGAAGAAATTATATACATGGAATTTCAAAGAGAGGAAATAAATAAATAAGACAAGCACTTAAAGCAAAAAGAAGTGAAGCAGATTGAATCCAGAAGAGTCCAGACTCTGTTGCAACAGATCACATTTCATGACACCACATTTGAAAAAGCAGAGACTGACTCCGTGTGGTTGACCATTAAAACAAATTGTAGCTGGTGCAACTGAATAATGACAACAGATGTGTGAGGATGTAGCGCATAAAAAGGCTTTTCATTTATAAAGCCATGGCTTTAGCGGTACATCTTTTCAAGCAAAGGATACTCGAAACACAAAAACAACATATTCAAAACAAACAAAATGTCAATCTGACCACAAAAAGGACTTAGTGAAACTATTTTTTTTTTTTTTTAAATAACCAAAGTAAAAAAAAAAGTTTTGAAAAAGGAAAAATAATCATATAAACAACACCACACCTGTCTCTGTAGATTTTTTGAGCTCCAATGACCCTTGAGAGCTACCATTCCACTTCTTTCAATCAGGCACTGCAAGGACAGCCCTAGGGGTCCTTCTCCTCCTATAAGCAACACAGCTTTCCCTTCCAAAGCAGAATCTGCAGAAGTATCACATGCAACATAAAGCCATGCAGTTAAGTATTAATGATACATATAAAAATGCTGACCATCTGGACATGGATGGAAATTAGTTTGCACACCAATCAAAAAGTAGGTGTTAAATAGCTTTGGGCAACACTGTGGTCATGATTACAGAGAGGGTATGCTGATATCTGGCCCATTTTCAAATCTAATGACCATACACTTTATATTTTGGAATTTAACACCCCATATACTACTGCAACTAGACACAAATTCTTTACTCAGAATAACAGTGACCCTATGTACATGTGAACGTTGACCCCCTACCCTCTGAACATCGGTGTCCTAAATTGGTCATGAACTCAATACTTAGTATAGTGAGTCAGCTTTTTTTTGTGTCTTGTGTTTTTCCCAAGTTACCCAAAGATTCCAAGTGAGTATCTTAGCTTAGTGTTCACACTGACATTGTAACATTTGCATTTCACCTCAATCTGCATTTGCAAAAGACTCCTCACACACACAATTGCCCCAATTCTTTACCATATGCTGATTTTGATGAGGTTTTTAAGCACATGGTGTGTTCATTCTGAAAAAAAGTATAAATTCCTTAAAAACTTGGCTTGCTTTGTTGAATTCCCAAATTTGAAATTGACAAAGGTTTCCTAAAGCTACAGTTTGTTTGACATTCATTAACAGTATTCTGTTCTGCAACATCTAGTAGTGTTCAAAGTATAGAATTAGTAAACAGGACTGTTGTCATGCCATGTCAAAAAAGCACACCGGTATTAAATACATCTAATTTAGACATTTCTCCAGCATGAATGTACTACCGACACAGCTGTATCTAATAAAGTTAGTAATGAGTAGTATCTGGTGTGCCACAATACGGATTGTCAGTGCTTTCGACAACTGTAGGTTGCCGTAATCAAACTCTCCCTCTTTAATTTAACGAGCTACAACTGTGTTTTGCATGCGTTGACGTTTCTAAATAATTTACTAAAAAATTAAATAAAAAAACCCTTTAAAAAGGAAATGTAAGTGCCATTACAGCTACATATAACAGAGTGTATACCATGTTTCTCCAGCAGATCCAGCACAGCGCTGGCTATGGGTGGCACAAAGCCTTTGCTTAGGTCTCCTCGTACCAGACGGCCAATATTCAAATCGGATATCCTATAACAAGACAAGAAGGGACAAAAATATGATACATTTCATTTTCAATATAAATCAAATAACTTATTCTTCTACCTGGCATTAAGTTTATTTTGACAAGTGCTATGAATGACAGTATCAAGGACCTTTAGAAAATTTTAAAATTGCATATAAACAAGAGGCGCACGCCACTGATAAAGCCACATAAATAATAGTCATGAAAATACAGAAAACCCATTGAATGAGGTGTGTCCAAACTTTTGGTCTGTAAAACACACACACACACACACACACACACACACACACACACACACACACACACACACACACACACACACACACACACACACACACACACACACACACACACACACACACACACACACACACACACACACACACACTAGTTTTTCATAGGACAACCTCAACTATTTTTCTAAATGAACTTGATTTACAACATGTGTCCATGGTCCAGCTCTCTTTAATTTGTGATAATTATGAAGGGTGCCTTGCAAATGTTTTCATTCACTTGTCTGCTGAAGTCACACACTCTGCATTTAGACGTCTTAATTCTGTGCAGCCCTCTCTGATTTGGTGTATCATGCGAGTGAATGCATTTATCTCTTTTGGGAAAGAGAAACATGCACAGCAGATACCTGGCAGACTGCTGGCAGCATATTTATAAAGAGGAACAACTAGAGATACAACCAATTGTAAATACACAGTAAAAGATCTATTAACAGCATGTGCTATTTAAAAGATATATACTCTTCATTGTTATGTCTTTCTATGTGAGATTAGAAAACTCAGCCGTTTTAAATGCAATGATCCTATTTGGCTAGAGCAGGTTTTTACCCGTCAACATCCTTCTCAGGTTTGATTGTGTTCAACACCCGACTGGTGATGTAGGCAGGGGGGAGGTGGAGGTAGACTCCGTGCACCCTGGGGTCTTCATTCAGCTTCAACACCTCTTCTACAATCTACACACATTTACACAAAGACCAAACAGACAAACAGAAGGTATAGTTGCAATAGGAACAGTAGAAAATGTAACCTGTGAAACTGTTAATATCACAGTGTCTGTATAGTTTCTATAGAAAACCTTGGCCTGGACACCTTATAAGGTAAAGTGTCTTTGGTTAATTAAGAAAAAGGTAAAGAGCAAAACAGCAAACAGCAGGAATTGTAATATAAATCATCCACGGTCAGCTTATATGACAGTCAGACATCAGTCTAGGCAAAGGCAACAACTGAGAGGCTGCTTCCCATACCAGTCACACAATGTTGGAAAATACCATGAAATAAAAAAGGAATACAAAAAAGACCTGAAGGAGTGAATAAGGAAATTAGAGATTAGTCATGTAACCGTGGCTATATGATGACTCACAGTCAAGAAAAGTTTTAATTAATTACTTGCTAAATAATGACAGGGTGGGAAGAGTTTTTCTAGTTTTAGGTAAAAAATTTGTGAGTCAGCTTCACTTACTTCATCTTCACTGCATTCCTTTGCCAGACAAATCTGGGTGATGTTTAAACCAATCTTTGGACATACAGACAATGACAGAGTTAACTGCTTGAATTATTGTGTAGATTTGTGAAAAAGACAAAAAGGATCAAATTCAGAGGATCAGAAGGAAAGGAATTTACCCTTTCTGCCATTTTCTTATTGATCTCCAACAAACAGTCATCTTCACCTGCCTTTGAGATAAAATAAGCACACAGACCTGGCCTTACTCTAAGGTTAGACAGTATTTAAGGCAACAAGGGAAATTAAAAATCTTACATAGCTCTTCTGTTTTTGCTTAAAATACCTGTATAATGACTAGCAATGGTTGGACTGTTGGGTTTCTTCCCTGCAGAGCCAACATTGCCTCCTTGGTGCTTTGAACCACTTCCCTGTGAGAGAAAGTAAAACTCGTTAGCGATTTCCAATAATCCATTTAGGGTTACACACAAGTTTTGTTTTTTTAATAAATTTAAATCAAACACATACATTAGGTCAAAGACATCTATTCTGTAAGATTTTGAAAAAAAGTTCCCTCGCCAGAAAAGTGGATGCTATCTGTGTTTGTTGGCTGACTGGGGGGGACGGGTGAAACTTTAAATGAGCTAGAGGTCACCCCATTTATTTATTTATTTATTTTACCAGTGACTGACCTAAATATTTTCTGTTTTTACAGTATCGCCAACTACATCATATCCGTTTCCAGCCAATCAGAGCAAAAGCAGAGCATGCAGAAAATCCATCTTATGTACTTCTTAACAAATGAAATATGCCAGACTGAATGACATGTGATGTGCATTCTTTTAAGAAAACTTTTTTTATTTTAAAGTCTAATGATAAATTTTCCCTAGAAGTGTGTTATTAAACTGTTCTGTTTTGTTAAAGAAGGAAAAGAAAATTGCAATAGTCAAAACTATGGAAACGCAATACTTCTAGAATCGCCATGAATGAAAATTGAAAGACAAATCGAATCTGCACCCATGTATGCTAAAAGAATCGAATCGGGGGGAAATCATATCGTCCCAGCCCTAATGGAAATAAGATTTTACTTAATGGGAATAAAATACCAAT
This sequence comes from Etheostoma spectabile, assembly GCF_008692095.1. Classification (NCBI taxonomy): domain Eukaryota; kingdom Metazoa; phylum Chordata; class Actinopteri; order Perciformes; family Percidae; genus Etheostoma; species Etheostoma spectabile. The sequence goes on from NC_045750.1 coordinate 10,982,568, forward strand.
TGTGAGAGTGCACCAATTGATCACCTTACTGCGCTTGTGATAAAAGGTGGGAGGAGCTGATGTGTTCACATTTAAAACAATGACCTACATGTTGTCCAAAATGTAAACATTATCTAGCTCAAGCCCACCTCTAGCTAACTAGGATCACGCACACGGTTTAGCATCATGTGTTTGGCAACAATGGAGAAAAGTTACATCAGCTGGCGTCCCTCTGTATCGAGGACACGTGCGGAACTGGCTGATATTCTTGAGTAAAACCGCCATCAATACCGGAAATACGTAGCTAAACGTTACTGTTCATCACTCGATTGGGTTTTATTTTCAGTTAACTGTAATACAAATATGACAATAAGTAAGTCGCGTGCGGCCACAGACACACTTACCTCAAAGAACTGTCGTAGTCAAACCCATCATTCTTTTGAGACTGTTTCCCAAAGCTGACGGCTAATTTTGGGACGGTACCGCCGCTGCTAGTAGCCTTTGCTGTCCGGACGATCAACCGGTTATTGGGAGGACCAACCGGTAGGCATCTCCGTGTCAAGCCGCTAACCCTGCTTCCTGGACAGGCTGGATGTATCCGAAGGCTGCCACAAGCACTACGAACTAGCGACAACTTCATGGCTTACCACTAACTAACTAACTTCACGTTATTTTTATGTTTTATCAGTGTGGCGTATACGGTTTTCTTCTCGTTATTGGTCTTACGGTGGTTGGCGAGGGATTCAACCTCCAGGAGGAACAAAAAGAAAGTTGAGGTGGCAAGTCAACACAGGGTCCTGATGGAGGTGTACTCTTCAGGGGCAGTCGGAAATGTGAAGACATCGGCTTACACGAACAAGGAACATATGTGACGCTTTATTATAGCCAACACAAGCTGTATGAGTATGACTTTTGGGGGGCAGAAATGTGGAAGTCACGTTCTCTACTGCGTTGCCAATCGTTAACATGAATGGCTCGTTAAGCAAAAATTCAATCATGTAATAAAAACTACAATCTAAATTACACGATGTAATGCGTAGCCTACCCTTTTGTCTTTCCTGTCCAAACGTTACTACTAAATGTCGACTGGCTACCTTGTTAAAGGACCGCAAGGAAATATAGCCAACATTTTTGGCATAGGGTGTATTTCGTCATCAACCAAAGCACGCTGGAATTTTACTTCGAATTTCCGAGGTGTACCTGAATGCAGCAGCCCCTGAAGAAAGGACTTGCTTGAGGTCAGGCGGGTTCACGTGCTATGTTGACACAGAAAGATGGGAGGATGTCAGTTCAGGCCAATTAGCTTCACAAACGTTGGACTGTACATTCAATCCCTGAAAAAGGGAGGAATTTAAGAAATTAAGAAATCAATTGAAACCATTAAACCCAGTCATATCATTGCCACAAGGTAAAACCATGATACCACAATGATGCCAGCTACACCAAATATTAACTTATGTGTATTACCTTAAACTATACAGACTACATTTGAATACACCAATACAACAAGTTGACATATGAATGAAGAGAGGCGTATTTAATGTAGTAACATTAAGTATAGGCTCCACACAGGCGGAACACTGCAGACACTCAAATGACCATCAGCAGGCGAAATGAAAAGGAGCAAGAATTAGCCAAAAGATGAATAACCATACAATTATATTAGTATGTGAATTAATGTACTTACAGTTCAATGGATGCACACAACATTAAAAAACAAAGGCAATAAATCAGTCACATAGGAATCAATAGAATGTGACTGACCAGGCACCCTCTAATAATGACTTTATACTGACAACCTTTTAGGCCCCACTGTATACTCATGCTTAAATACTGACTGATTTTGCTGTGGATACAGGGCTAATATACAACTTATTGCTGCAAGTATGAACCACCATTTGAAAAGGTGCCTCTCTGTGTGGCCCCTGACTTGCCACCTACAACCATTTTGTTAAATTATGGAAAATACTAATTTATGTTAACATCTAAGCTAATGTCAGTTAATTTCAAATCCGCCTTAACTGGGCATTGGGGCTGGTAAAAACCTCATTGGTGTGTGTGTGTGTGTGTGTGTGTGTGTGTGTGTGTGTGTGTGTGTGTGTGTGTGTGTGTGTGTGTGTGTGTGTGTGTGTGTGGGAGATTTGGGCGTGGATGGGAACATTTAACTCATTCACATGGGCTTGGCTATATGCTCTATGCCCATCAGGACCGTCTGCTAACTCAAAAAGAAATCCTTCCGCGGTGGCTCCAATTGATGAGAAAAGGTTGGTCATTAACAGGTGTCGACTTGCCAGAGTCATACACCTTTAGAGATTTCCGTCAAAACCACCTGTCATGGCCCCCATTTCCATTTATTCAGCTAGCTAAAAGTGAACCTTGGCATTCACTACGCTTTATGCACACCAGCTGCTCGACATCTCGTCCTATCTAAAAATCGACGCTCCGGTGATGCAGCGTCACTGCAAGGGCCAAACCGACCGGACTTCATTCCTGAAATAAGAATGTTTGCGTGGCGTGGCGCAGTCGAACAAACAGTTGAATACCTGTTTGGCTCCAGAGATAGCCGCATTACGCATGTAGGGCCCTCAATTTCTTCCTGCTCACAGCCGGAGCAGTCGACTTCATAACTGTAGAATGGTGCTGTGGCACAATGGTCACCTTACATTAAAGAACAACGTTTGATATCTGTGGACATCAGAATTCAACAGGTAAGAAGTTTTCCTTGGATCTTTTAATCCTGCATGCAATTAAGAGAGTGGATTATTGCCGAGATTGTAGGAAATTATTAACTTATTAATATAGGACCGTAGGTTATCCAGTGTGTGTTGGGGTCTATCATAAAATGTTCCTGGGATTTATGTGGCAATACATACTCAGTATTTTATTATTCTATCTCAATTTATTTAGTGAGGAAACAGATCAATATCTCATTTATAAGAGACCTGATTATGCTGTATCTGAAAAACATACATTTGTATCTTCTTCTAAAATAAATGCACATACGGCAGATTTTATATAATTTACCATTTGTAACTAATGCATTTACCGTATAAAGTCTTAACTGGTTGTACCCACAATATAGTCTTGCCATTTACTTTGCTATTTTAACCGTGAGACTGAGCAGCTTCAGATCATGTGAATAATTAACTATTAAAGTAGTATTTCTGGAGCATTGTAATAGTCTACAATAAATAATATTGTTCCTATGGAAAGAGTTACTGATTTATGGAAACTTTTGCTCTAGTCTCCTTTTGAAATGCCCTCTGATGATGTCACCAGCCTCCTTATTTCACATTGGATATCTATATATTTTTTTTAGTTTTAGGTATTTTCATTTTTAATAGCTCAAACTGGAGATCCAAGATATTTCTGTATCGGCTTAGTCTGATGCTCCAGTTAGATTCAAAGTCTAAATGAATTTCTAGATAAAGACGTCAGACACATCACAAGTTACCAGAACTAGTTTGGTGAGGAGCAACACCTTTTGACTATTCTCTGGAGAACCTGTTAGGCCAGTGCTGGGTGGGTGACTACTGAAGGAAGAAGGAAAAGACTTTTAAACATGCAAGCCAGCGTTAATGAGACACTGGTTGTGTTTAAACTTGCAAATGTTTTGTGTTTGGATCTTGAATGTAATCTGTGTCCATTTTTTTTTTTTTTACATGTTGAGCCATCAATGGTGAAAAAAGTTAATTTCCATGTGCTGTGACTCCTAAGATTTGTTATTTGCCATTTCAGTTCATTCAGCGATCTTTACTGAGTCATCTTTACCAATGTGTGTTAGAAGAGCAAAGAGAACCAGACAGAGGAAATCATCTTGACATCGGTAACCTTGACTTATTCTCAAGACCAACCATGAGGGACAGACTGAGCCACCTGCAGGAAGTTTCCACCGGTCATGTGGAGCAGATGGAGTATGCCGACTCCACTGGCTCCGACACCTTCAGCAACGTTGACCTAGAGATGGAGTTGCCCCATGAGGCAGTGGTGTTCGAGGACAACAGTCCTGCTCTGGAGGATGTTTTTTCCAAGTCACAGGATATCCACAGAGAGATCCAGCTCATCCGTGTGGAGATTAAAAGGCTTCGTGAGCAGAACTCTCGCATGCTCCAGGGTGTCACCACCATGAGCACTATCAAAAGGGACTCCAACGCTATTGGTGCTGATATAAAAGCTCGGGCTGAGGGTGTGCTGGCACGCCTGCGGGACATGGACGCCGAAGCCCACAAGCTAGAAGAAGAATATGGCTCCAATTCTGCCACCACACGTATTGCCAGAACCCAATATGCTTGCCTCAGCAATGGTTTCCGCGATACCATGTTTGACTATAACGAGGCTGAGATGAGCCATCGGGAGAACTGTAAAGCCCAGATCCAGAGGCAAATGGAGATAGTGGGACGTGAGGTGACAGGAGAGGAGGTGGAGGAGATGATTGAGAAAGGTCAGTGGAACACCTTTAACGACAACATAATGGCTGAAGGTAAAACGGCTCGATCTGCTCTGTCGCAGATTGAGAAACGTCACCAGGAGTTGATTGATCTGGAGACCCGTATCAATGGCATCCATGAGCTTTTCCTGGATATTGCCCTGCTGGTGGAGGAGCAAGGCCCCATGCTGAACACCATCCAAACCAACGTTCAGAAAACCGATGAAGGCATACAGGAGGCCCTTTTCAAACTTGGTAAAGCCAAACGTCACGACAAGAACAACCCCTTTAAAAAGATGTTCTGCAGCTGTTTCCCATGTGTAGACTAATGACTGTACAGTACAGAGATTAGCAGCGGGATGGCAAAATATGCATTGTGCTGTCTCCAGACAAGGACATTTTAAAACCGCTATTGTTTGTATTGTCACAAAGTCTTTATCAACATGGCCTGTGGAGCTATAGATAATAATACAATTTCCAGGATCTAAATCAAAGAAGAAGTTAAAACTATTTTGTCTAGATGAGAGACAAAAATGCTTGAGTAAAATCTTTTACAATGATGTCTGTTATATTTGTGTGAAAGATTTGAAACTGGGATCTCAAATATGAATTAATCCCCCCCATGACTCAGGTGTACTGCAGAACTGAAGCAAATGGTATTTATTGGTGTTCATGTTTTGTCATTAAAAAAACATTTTTTTTAAATGTGCAGTTTTCAGGCATGCTGCCTGACACGATGCTTCCTGATGCAGTAATCAGCCCTCATAGTAGAGCCCAAATGATATGAAAGTTGTTCTCATATTTACCATCTCTTTTGAGGACACCAGTAACTGAGGAGTGATGGGAGTTAAAACAGGATTTATTGACAGTCTTAATGTTATGCAGGGATCACCCAAATTGTTTTGTGATGTAACCTAATCTGTTACTTTTCACTGCTATTTTTATGAATATATGGCTGATAATACCTTTCTTCTGTGGTGTCATGTATATTACATAAACAGTTATATTAAAATCGGAATGAGTCTGTCTTCATTCTTGTTTGATCATGAAATTTACATCAAGACCTGCTGAGATGTAGTGTTTAGTATACATTAACATATTTTCTTAATTTAAGTTTTCAATTACTCAGACACACAAGAGCCACTGCTAAAAATGTTGGGTCGCAACAGTCCCACAACCTATAATCCCTGAAAGGGATGGATCAGGGCTGTCAAGGGCCCCTAGGCTACTCTTTGTGCCCCCCCTTACTCACCATGCTTTACCGGTAGGTATTCTGTGCCATGCTTGCGTGTTAGGAATATTAAATAGCTCACATGCACACACTTGGGGCACAGTGGTATAGCCTTTACACTGATAGCTTTTACTATAAACAGCAATGCTACATAAATACAGTTTTCTAAACCAACAGGTACAATATCTGCAGAAGCACAGAACCACCTGCTTTGTTGTCAATTTAGGGATTTTCTTTAGTAGATCTTGGTTTCTTTCAGCCGCTCTGCTGTCATATTTCATTTTTTTGCCGCCTTGCTATCCAGCAGCAGTGATGAATTGTTTACAATGTTAATTAAATGTTTCTTATGGGCCAATATGGGTCAAGGTATTTTTTTTCCTCTGAAGTAAATGTATATAATTGGAAATAGTCTGGCCAATCCAGGGCTTTCTAAAGTCTTCAGGAAGCAGCCAAAAAATGCAGCATTCTTCAAGGAGTGTTGTAGTAGTGGGAAAGGCCAATCATATGTCTGTCACCTGAAAGGGGCGGCAGTGACACACATGCTAAACATAAAGCAGACTTCCTTCAACCGATTAAAATCTGCCTCGGACCAAATAAATCAGTGTGAGACACGTTGCAAGGAATTTACTTGCTTTCTGATTTAGAGGGAGCCAGTCATAAGAGGTAACACACTTTGAGTTGATAGTTGAATTATATTTTCCTATGGAATATGTGTAGCAGAAGCACCTGGCGACAAGTGGATAATTGGACTTAATTAGTGCAGAAGGATGGGGCTGATTCAATGGCCATCAAGAAGAAGACTTTTTTTTTCTTCATACATTGTGATGGCTTCTAAAACAGTTTAATGATTTTGTTCCACAAATATGATATAAGGAGATGGATATTCTGTGTATGGGCTGAGACTGAATGAAAGAATCCGTGGCAGAGATTTAGGCAAGCACCACCATTTTTTTAAAGTTTTGTGCAGCATGTGGTTGACAAAATGAACGTGCTGAAGAACTACTTAAACACACATTTCAGCCCTAACTCTACTTTCAAAGGTAATGTCTTTTTTTGCAATAATATGTCTTCCTTGTTCCTGGTTTGCCTGGTTTGAAAGAAAATGCTTTGAGCTGTGACTGCAATCATTGTTGTTCACCACAGAAAGAACACCTACTGCAGATTAGTCTGACCAGTCATTGTTGCAGGAGTTGTATAATAATGACATGTTAGCTTTGGCTTGTGATGTAGTATCCCTGGGTAAATTACTTATGAACCTGTACATGCTGTCATCACAGTACTCAATGTGTAATGTCAATCTGTTTTTTGTTTGTTTTTATAGGGAACCCTATATTTCTTCTTTTTGTAAAAACATAAATTTCTCATTCATAATTTTACATAGTATTAGTATTACTGCAAGTAGATGCACATAGTATTGTGCACACAAAAAAAGTGCAGTACATTAGGTGACCATTTTACACTCTGGTTCTTCCAACGGTTTACTTTTTAACATTAGCTTATTTACAATGGAACATGGGAAGCTTTACCTTTTTAGATGAAAAATTAATAAGTCTGTTTTTAGATGCAATCAACAATATACATCACATTATATTCATAGACATTATTCTATTAAGTAAGCTAAAGTATGAACTTGTAGGTTTAAAGTGTTATGTACTAAAAATCGTTTTGGACCTTGAAGGGAAAATTAGCCTTTTTATATTATATTTTTCATCACTATGAAGAGGGTTATACTACAAAAAGGGGCCTACATCCCAACTTGTAGAACATGGGATACTAATTTTGCATTATAAATTGTATCTATTTGAATGTCTTAAAAACATGGAATTGTTTCAACGCTACATCAGTGTGTTGTAGACCTACTCTGTCTGTCTCGAGATAACTCTTGTTATGAATTGATACTATAAATCAAATTGATTTGAAATTGAATTGAATCCGACCAAAAGCTAGACTAGAGACGAGCACAATAACCAATACATTGTTTTGCACTGGTCTCTCAGGCAGAATGCGGGACATGCTGGAGAGGCTTCAGACCATTAGGGAGGAGCAGGAGGACTGCGAGCCAGAGTTTTATAGAGCAGAGTATGATGTAGACAAGGACACTTTGCCCCAACAGGCATTGGTGTTTGAGGACTCCTCCCCTATTGACAACATCCTGAGGGAGGCCCACTCCATACGCAAGGAGATCTCCTTGCTCCACTTAAAGGTGGAGCGTCTGAGCACGCATAACGAACGCTTTGGCACCTCTGTGCGGCGTCTCACCCTACTCAAAAAGGACTCTGACTCCATCGCCAGGGGGATCCAGCAACATGGGGAGGCTCTGCACATCCGTCTTCAGGCCCTGGGTAAATTGAGCAGCGAGTTAGAGGTAAAAGAAGGTCCCAACTCTGCTGTTAGTCGCATTGCTCGAACTCAGTATGACACGCTGATCCGTGCCTTCCATGCTGCCATGAGTGACTACAATGAGGCGGAGGAAATCCAGAGAAATGCATGTCGGAGGAGGATCCAGAGACAGGCCTCCATAATGGGTACCGAAATCACCGATGTCCAGCTGGATGTGATGGTGGACAAAGGTGGTGAGGGATGGACTGAGCTGTCCCAGAGCCTGCAGACCCAAGGCGCACGCTCGTCCCCCTGGGCGATGTGTGAGATCAAGGGCAGACACAAGGAGCTGGTGGAGCTGGAGCTCAGGCTGAAGGAGGTCCATGAGCTGTTCCTGCACATGGCCGTGATGGTGGAGGAGCACGGATCCATGCTTGATAACATTGAGTCTAATGTGCGTGGCACTCAAGACTGTGTTGACAAAATCAACGTTGACATCAAAAAGGCCCTACAGTACAAGAGGAAGAATCCTTTTCAGCAATGTTGTCCCTGTCTACCCTGTTGGAGACACAACCAAATATTTTAGGGCTTACTTTGACTTTGTGCAATTTTATGTATGATTTGAAAAATTAAATTTTTACCTGTGTAAAAACCGTTATGGACAGCTATAAAGACATGTTATGCAATGTGTTGAACTCACAGTAAATGCCACCTTTTACAAGCACCCTCATGAGCAGAAAGTGTAAGAGAACCAACTTTGCCTTGAAGAGTACAGCACTCTGAATTTCTCTATTGATGTAAGAAGCTTCTTCAAGCATTTACTGTGAATTAAAACATGATATACCATTTCTTTTTAGCTGTCAATACTGTTTATGTCACAAGGTTTGGAGTTATCAGCTGTCTAAAATTTAATCTACAGTAAAATACTTTGTTATTTGAATAAAAAAATAATCCACTCACTTTTGGTGACGTCATGAAGTTGTGTGGGATCATGGGAGTTGTCTTCTATCTTATATAATAAAGTACATCATCAATATAAATATGTGAATCTTTACTTCCAGGATAAGCTTACAATGCCAGTTGCAGTACAGGAATTACGGACTCGGCAGCATAATATCTCCCCACGATGATAACTAAGTGTGTTATTCAGAGTGTCCTTTTATTTTTGTTTTAATCCAAAACCATGTGTTGACGATAATCATAAATTGATTTGGTATTTATAAAAAAGTTGTGCTTTTGATTAAGTTTGTGTCAGATGATTTTTTTTTGCCTTTTAAAATCGGAACAATGTGCAGGTTACTGAAAGTTACTGTAGTTTTGATATAGCATTCATTCAGATGAAAAGGCAAACACAAATTATGGTTTTGCAGCCTTTGCAAAGTCTATCTCTAGCAGATGTTTCATTTGCAAATATATTATACACACACCATTAATTGTTGTGATAGACCGCATTTAGCTGTCTAACTTGTTTTCCACTGAAATTATCCAATATGAAATGTCTTCAGGTAAGTAGATTACTTAACAGTCAAAATGGGTTGTGCTGTGGAGTACCAGTGAGATGCTTATTAGTATTTAAAACAAGTTGCCATTACATAATTGCAGAGCTTTTTTTATTTATTTAATCTCAGACTTTTTGCCTTAGCTGTGGAACTGGTTTGCAAGGGACCAGGTCTTGAATTGCTGAAAGAATGCACTGGCTTCGTCAAAAAGTTCTTGGTTTGTGTTCCCAGCCACCTTTGGCTTCAAGGCCACAGCAGGCTGTAACGGCAGACCTTTGGTTTGACACACAGGCTTCTCCCTGCGCCTCCTGGGGGGCAATTGATGTGTGACATAATCCGATCTGTAGCTGGTGACGTTTTCAAAAGGTTTTGGTTCTCGCATCTTTGGGACTGGTTTAGAGTTAGCTGCAACTTGAACAGAAGTTTTCTGGGAGCTGCACTTCTTTCCTTTCCATGCTCGGAAATCATCTGAGAACAGGAGACAGCGAGAGTGGATTCGAAACAGGATGTGTACATTTGTTATTTAACATTTTGGCGATGTACGACTACACTAACCATCCAATTGTGTACTTTGGTGAACTGATGGGTTGTCCTCCAACTGGGATGCCGTTTGGTTTGCGTCAAAGTGTGTAGGAATGTGTGGAGGGTTGCTGCTCCAATGGCCTACGGGCTGTGGGGCCTTTGGGATCCTTTTTTGGACCAAATAGTAGGATCTGAAACACATGTTAAGGATGTGAGATTTTTTTTGCTTTAGAACTTCTTTGTTTCAAAACACTTCCAACATCAAAAAGTCTCCCGATGCTCTGTAACTAATGTACTTCCATAAATCCTGTCCAAAACTAAAATTGTATCTGTTAGTTATTGTGATCTTCAACGCATCTCAGGGATTATTTTGTGTCCTGTCCAATACCAACTTTCACCACCACATCAAGGGCACCCTGAAAATGTGGCACCCAGGTGGGTAGAGAGCCAGCTGTACTGCATGATGGACTATTTAGCGGCTCTCACTAGAGAGATAAGACAAACACTTTAGATCATACCTCACATCTGCACTTGTCCCTTTCAGTGCATGGTAAGGGCCTTTATGTGATGGGGCTGAGACGATCGCCTTGTAGCAGAGCGGGGAAAGGAACTTCTCTTGGTAATCTGTGGTCATGGAGGCCTGTTTCTGGACTGTCTGACAGCCAGAGTGCTTCCTAGACATGAAGGGAAGGCCAGTTTACAGTTTCAACAATTGTGCTTTAATTAACCCACATCAGACATATAATGGCATTAAGACAAGGTTTAAAAGAAACAAGTCAAAAAAGCTAAAATTGAACAAAACCCTCACAGATATTGACCGAAAGCATTTAAAATGTTGCTTTTAAGCACATCTAGTTTCAGAATCTGCACAAAACCCCTACAGGAGTAAGCCCAGCCACACGTTTTTGTAGGCATATCCCAAAAAAGTTTAGCTAATTCCATTGACTAAACTACTGTTCCAAAATGCTTCATGTCCATTGATCAAATAGCTTGTTTAGGAGATAATTTTCTGAAATTTACCATTCTACTGATCACCATTCTGTCATATATATATATGAACTTGAGATTTATTAAGGGAGAATTTGTAGTAGTTATAGTATTTATATATTTTATATATTTATTTACAGTAGCCGATTGTGTGAGTGAAAACTGATAATTCAAAAATCTTGCTGGATTTTTTGTGAAGGACAGTCTGCAATGGAGCAATTGAGTAAAAAACTGCTCAATGGAGTTAAGTTTTTTCAATAGGTTTTACAGTTTTTGAGAAAAACTGTCGTGACCGAGTGATGGACTCTATAAGTCTTCAAAGCTCAAAGAATTACATTTTTTGCTCAATTGAGCCTACATTTTGGTGAAAGTTGCAAAGTGCTATAGCACGCAAGACTAATCTTTAACTTTAGACGGTGGCTGTAGGACTATTAGCCCATGAATCCAGTTGAGGAAGTTTAGCATAGGACTGGAACCACGTTTGATGTTTCATGCTAGGGAAGGCAGACCTTCTGATAGAAAGAAGAACATGAGTAATCATAATAACATCCGCAAATTTAAGAGGACAATAGCCTATTTAAAGAGAAATAGAATGGGAAAATTTGAAGGGAAAAAAAATACAAGCAGCTAAAGTTAACTTCAGAATTTTGTGTTTTTTTCATGACTGCCCAACTAAATTAGTCTCTCCATAAATTTTGTATAATAAAAAGATCACCTCACCTCATATATGTGGCTTGTTGAGTGCCCTTTTGCAGCCTCATGGTTTTGAGGTGAATTGCTCGTCAGATGGTGTAGATGGGCAATGTTTTAAACGCATAGACCCAACAAAGGTTGAACGAGAGTAGCACGCAGCAGCCGAAAAACTACTAAAAATAAACACCAGCGCATTACTCTGATGCACAGCTGGTTGTCAAGGACGTTGCTTGTGATGATGCGCTTTTTTGGCGCGTAATGAGGATTCCAACCCCCGTGCAGACAAAAACTCGTCCGATGGTTTCAAACTGACTGGTATGGAAAAAAAGCTGTGGCTATGTGGCCGTGCTAACAGTCAGCGGCGGGACCTCTATGGGGTCCTGGATCTGAACAACCTGCCCGCAGCTTTAACCAAGCAGGAAAAACCGTCAGCTCATATAATACCGGCAACTACAGCGGTTGCTGCCCCGAGACTAGGAACAAGTCCCCCTCCCCCCCTGATATTTGCACTGTTACAGATGTCGCTCTTTTTAGGTCCAAACTCAGAACATATCTGTTGAGTCTGGCTTTTAAACCGTAGCAGTGGAGGGACAGTTTCATTCTTTTGTTTCTTTGAGACCTTTTCTGATTTTACTGTTTGCTATGTTCACTCTTTCTATTGGATGATGTAATTACACTCATTCTGTTAAGCACTTTGTAGCCTGCTGGTTGCTGCAAAGTGTTATATAAATACATTAGATTGATTTTAATTGATAGATTGATTGGAAATGTCTTGCTATCGACCGTGCGTGTGTGCCGCGCTTGTGCGTATAACGTTTAGCGTACTGTTTTGATTATTAGCCTAAACAATAAATTAGGTAATCTGGCTTTCATAACTCAGTGCCTAGCCTCTTACTGACATCACAGCACGTCACTGATAGTTTTGTATATCGTGTTTTGTTCATGGTTTTGTTCTAAATCATAGCGCGCTAAATGGTGTTACCTAGTAACGGGAACGCTGGCGAGATTGACGCCGCTCCGTCTAGCTTGTTTATTTTCAGTAATTTTACTTTTTCTCCCGAATACGTCGATCATTTTATTTGATGTTCAAGTTCATTAGCAAAGTAGGCCTACGGGGTGATCTGACATGATGACCGGAGGCCATGGTGACCGGAGGATGCAAGTAAGTTTCCCCATAGACAGTAATTACCACAGTCGCCTAAGCCCACAGCCCAGGCCATTAGGACTAATATGACCCACAATAACTTCATGCATATATCTGCTGGAGTATAGGATGAGGAAATAATAAGTGAACTTTACCGGATGAGCTGTGCACATTCTGCGGAGCTAGTGTCAATGCAACGTTCTCCGACGCCCAGTATGCCCACCGAGGAGGTGCTGGTCGCAAAAAAATCTACATGGCTCGCAAGAATGGCAAAATATTCCCCTGTCTCTGGACTGTTGGTCGCGGTCATTTAAGCCTGATCAATGAGTTGACCATACTGTGCTTGCATCTGCCCAGATCGGATATGCACAGTCAGTCAAACTGACTGAAAGCTGGATTGTTCTACATAAGATCCCTCAACGGCGGGGCTTCTTTCGTCAGCCACTTCGTTGTGGACTGTGGACTGGATTTCTTTCACCTAAACCAAGCAGTCCCGCATGCATGGATTTGTTTCCATCTGTAAACCCCGCTCTTGCGGGAGGGAAGGTGGTCTCGCACTGCTCTATCGTGAGAACTGGAAGTTCTCACTGAGATCCTCCTCAGCAGGCCTAGGCCTACTGCATGTCCCTAATGTGAACCTATACACCTTTATGAGATTACTGTAATTTTAATGTCCTTTTTTTGTTTGTGAAGTTAAATTGGGTGTCTTGAAAGGCGCTTTAAAAAAAATGCATTATTATTATTAATGGTGACGTAATGACAAACCTCAAAATTTTCCCCTTGTCATGAACGCAGCACGGTTGACGTTAGTGGGCGGAGCTTGATTAAAGCACGGTGACGTGCTGAATATATGCAGGTCCCAGTACCTTGTCTGATTTTCACCGAGTAGCTAGCTAGCTAGTTGGTGAAGCACACGAGCCCGAATTATGCTAAAAAAAATATCTCTCTGACTTGCCTCTCTGTAACGTTAGCTGTTAATAGTTGTCAACAAGCGTGACATTTAAAAGTTTGCCCGAGTCTGCCACTCCACAAGTTAACGTTAACTGCTAGCTGCTAACACGCTATAGCGACATAGTTCTACTCATGAGCAATTGTTGATGTGTTACTACGTAACAATGGTGTGTATTACCATCCCAGTAGTCATTTCAATATCAAACACGAAACACATTCCACCACAAACCTCCGTCGTCGTTGATGAGATTTGAAGAGGAAAGGCAGCAAAATGCGGTGTGTGTACCAGGATGGCCGAGTGGTTAAGGCGTTGGACTTAAGATCCAATGGACATATGTCCGCGTGGGTTCGAACCCCACTCCTGGTATAAACTTTTAGTGTTGTTTATGTCAATATCAGGAAATGACCTGGAATAACCATATGGAGCGTCTCCAAAAAGACGAGCTCTGAGGTGCGTCATAAGCAGCACATGCCAATTAATTCATCTAGAGGACAAGAATGTAGGAAACTGCAACGCGAGTTACATCGCAGTCACTATATTGTAGTTCTGAGGTCATAATTGAACATATGAGAAACATAACCCACATTAGCTTCCATAAGTAGTGGTGACCTGACAAAAGTGAAAACAATAATAAAAAAGACAGTTCCTCCGTTGTGATATTTTAAAAATTAATTATCTACTGCGATACAATGAATGCACCTATCGGCACGTCTTTGTAACACTTCTCAGGTTTTCTTATTAGTTCTGGTTAGTTTTCTTAGTCTATTTTCATTTACTGTAAATACAACGTTTTGTACAATTAATTTGTAGGAATTGAATTTTATCCGTTAATTGGTCGAGATTGGCAAGAATGTATATCACTATTGATGGTCAAACAAAGTGCTGAATAATCTGAGAGGTAGATAAAGGCTATTTAGTGCAATACACAATTGACTATTTAGATATGTTTAACAGTACAAGCCCACCTCCTGCTTGGCTCATATGACGTTTTACGCTGTATTTGTTTAGTAAAGTCCTCAAGGTAATATGGTCTTTTGTTTAGGAATAGTTCAGTTGCACCTTTGGGGCAGAAGAGGGCACTCTAAACCACCCTTGTAGTCTCTGGGCTGTAGTCCAACACTGGCTCATTGAAGGCCCACACACTAACCCCTATAATTTCACAGCTAGGGCGATGCCTTGGACTCATGGATACCCAGTCATCTGCATCTTCCACAGGAAAAGCTTCACAGCTGTAACTCTTCTAAAGTGGTATTCAAAAGTTGTTTTGCAGTGATCACATGCATTCAAGATGTGTAGTTGGAAAACATAAGCTGTTTGAAATTTTCTCGACCTATTCATATTCAAAATAGGTCTTTTGCACACATTACATGTAAACAGGTATTACATGTGTAGCAGGTCTGTGACTGACTGCAGTAGATCACTATGTGCATACAGGGCAGTTGTCTACTGGTGTGTTGATTCCTTAGATTTCCTTATTTTACTCAATCTATGTCAACATGTCAGTGAAGCATCTGTGAGCATTCCCACCTGTCCCCCTTTCTCTCTTTCCATACTCACCACTAAATAAATATGCTGTCACTTGATAGGTGTTTGAGAGCACTAATTTGTAAACTTGAGCTTCTTCTTTGAGCTGTGCGAGCGAGTATCCACAAAAGAGCTCTGACAACTGAGAAGAGGGAGGGGGGATGGTTATGGACTTACAATGGACCGTCAACATCTCTGCATCCCCAAAGCCTGCTTCCAATGGGCCTTAATATATTATTCAGTCCCTTCTGTTTCTGGAAAGGTTGTTGCTTTTTAGGCCAACACATCACTCAGTACAATAAAGTAAAACTTGAGACAAGATGTGGCAAAAAGGGAATATGGTCATGATAATTGCTGTTATTATTACTGTACTATGGTCATTTATATTGTAAATGCAATTATTTTAAATCATTATTTACTTTCTTCTGTGTATTGTACATTTGAAGTGGTCTGCTCTTTTTTGTTTTCCTTTGCATGTTATGTTTAAAGTTGCTATATACTGTAAATAAAGTTTTTTTTATTATTGAGTGAAATGTTTTAGGAAATGTTTTATACATTCATTCTAAAATAATGGGAATTAAACAAATTATTGCGAGACCCTTTTTTATGTTGTGAAAATGTGTGTTACAAGCCATGCATTTATGCATGTATTATAGTTTCATTTAACATCTAGATAATTCTTCTTTTTTTTGTACTCCAAAAACATGGCAAAGGATAAACTTTAGTACTAGTTTTGAGATTAAACTAAAATACATACAGTACATGCATATGTACAGGCAGTGTGCCCTTACAAAATGATAAATAGCTGCAAAGTTTTCCACATGGGAAATATTGTATTTTTAATGTGTATATATATATATATATATATATATATATATATATATATATATACAAAGGTATATTTACATATTACTTTGCAGAATAATTATTTACATAAATCACATGATCAGTTGAAGATTCAAGTGACTAACAGGGTAGAAAGTATTACCTGTTACAGCATTTGAAGGCTGCTTATGTACATATATCAGTTATAATAGTCCTGTATAGTTAAATACTGATGTAGTACATTTTTTATGTTTTAGTAAAATTTGACTGGTAAAAGCCTAACTCTGTACTTATACTTAAGTAAGAGTTTGGCTGTATAGAACTTTTACTTTAAAATGTTTGTACTGTAATACTGCTACTTTTACTTTGGTAAAAAACCTATTACTATTAACTTATTATTTTCACCACTGCAAAAGTTCATCATTCAAGTAAGTAAAATAATTTAAATATTATAGATATTTTATATTACAATAAAACAAATATTTTGGATCCAAAGGCTTTGTGTAAATAGCCAATAGTAGTTCCTTTACGTAGAAAAGTTTCGAATGCCCTTATAACATTCCAGTTATTATTCCACAGTTAAAGTTTCTTGTAAAGTTTCGTGATTCCCACTGGTTTGGTTGATGTTACGTCACGTGACGCCCACCGCGCCATGTTTCCATCTCCGCGTCAGGAAAACTTTTACAGCCAGAGGGAAAAACTCCAGACCAGTGTCAAGCTACCCACAGTGAACACTGTGATTCCGGTCAAAACTTTCAAAATAAATTTGATTGACGCTATACGTAAGGCCTACCTTTCTAAAACGATGACCACCGTGAGTGAAGCGGGGATCAATAGCAAATGCCAAAATTACGGAAACTGTTTCACTCATAATTCATGTCATGTAAATCATTTAATCGTCATTCATGAAATGTATGGCCGGGGTGACAGGGCACTTGTTTATGTCGGAAACATTAATGGGAACATATCACATTAATAAGGCGATAAAGTATTTAAAAAGCACAATTATCAGTAAAGGCAACAGGAGCGACCACCAATGCCAGTTGGCATAACTTCTCAGTGATTGCTATAGTGGGGCTAGCTTCATAAACCTTTTACTTTGAAGGACCTTTTCTAGCATTTCCGTTATGTTTAGCCAACTTTGTCGAGTTTAGCGTCGGTTGAAGCAGCAGGGAGAAATAGTCAAGTAAAGCAACAGGAACAAAGTTGTGGGACCTGAGTCCACCGTACCGCGGTGTTCACCCGTGAAATGTAATAACCACCTCTCTGTTTCCAAGAAACCGCCTGCCGTGTGCTTTAAAGACTTCGGTAGGACGTGCTTAGCGTTGCGTTGCAAAAAGGCGTATTTGAAAGCTTTTTTGTTGGTACATTGTGGAGACTGGATGCGCTTGAAGACGGTTCTATTCAGTTAGCTTACGTTAGTTAAGAAGAGTGCCTCGTACCGAATAGAAAATGCCTTAGATTAATTGGATTAATGTACTTACATACATACACATTTTACTGTTTTTGTCTACCCACACTCTACTCTACTCCCCACGCCTTCGACTGGTTCCGAGGGAGCACGTCTTCTGACTCCTTGGTGACAGCAGAGGTGAGTGTGTGTGATTTGGATCTATGTGTCCCGGACCCACTGCTCGGACCGCAGTCGAACCTAAGAGATCAGACATGAACTACGACAAGGCCACAACAAATCGGCAGTTTAAAAATCCCTTTATGTGTTCTGTATCAGTACGAGTGTTTGTTTGTGTGTGGCAGTAATCTCGTCAGATTAACACAACACATGAGTACTTTAAATGGATCTGAAGAAACTGCTCCTGTTGAAATCAACCAGTCTTGAAAGTACTAAACTACACTTCTGCCTGTTGAAGTCCAAATATTTCACATTAAACTGGTATCCCTTCACAGTTGCTTTGCCTTAGCTGTCAAAACTACTACTTTCACAGTGAGAGGAACCGAAATTAGAAAAGACACCAGCAAGATAGATGGGTCTGTCCTTTTCTTGAGTTTACAGTTGTTATTTTTGGGTCTTGCGTCATCCCAGAAGAACTGTAACTCACCAAGCCCTGCTCGATAAAACTGCACATACACGCCTTTCATGGTAAAAGCAAGTTACTTTAGGAGTGAACAAGAGTTTTTTTTTTTATCAAAGCATACCCTGAATTAAAACAGACCATACCCACAAGCATTGACCTACATTTAAAAGCAGGCTATAAAAGCTGCAACAAGATGCAGGAAGATAACCTGTGAAACTGCAGCACCGGCTGACCCATAGGTCAAATGGAACATTTGGAATTATGACAGATTGTGTAAAGCGGCCTTAATGAAACTGAAACGCTACAAATAGAAAAGACAGTGCCAATTGCAAATATTAGCACATTAGAAGACATTCAAATTTCAGTGCAATGGAATATTTAACTAATCCCCTAAGGAAACTCTCATCGCTTGCTCTCATTACTTGAAACTCTCACCACTTGCAAGAAATCATAGTCCAGGGTTAGCTGCTCTGGACAAGGGACTTTTGAACCCTGAACAATTGAATTCTATGAAAAGCATGACTAGCTTGCATGAGGATAAACCTACTGCATGCAGTCATGCTGTGCCATCCTACATAATTCTGTCAGATATCTCTAAAATCAATGTCAGGGTCTGAAATTAGTAGCCAACTCAGCATAGTTGGACTACGTATTTATTGAAATCTTATGACTTCTAGAGTGCAGAACTGAACTGAACTGAACTGAACAATAGAAGAAAGTTTTAGATTTGACTGTGTATGATGGTTTGTTAGAACCAACTAAAGCAAAATAAGCAAGACTGTCAGCCTAAAGGCGCTGACACACCAACCCGATTATCAGCCGTCGGACAGTCTGGCGAGGTCGGTGACTCAAGTCTATTTGGTGTGTTCCGTGCCGTCGTCAGTTGGACGAGCTGTCTTCTTTAATTTGGGCCGATTTGACTTGTTGAATTGGTGGAGGGGCAGTCGGACTCAATGACCAATCTGATTGGTGGAGTGCTAGCCCTTGACTAGCCAATCAGTGAACTTATGTTAAAACATTTTCCGGAAATGACGAGTGGGACCAGCATGTCGAACGCCTCTCAAAATCCGATAAAAATGTTTAAAACTGACCTTTGTCGATAAAACTATTTCTTGCTTAAAATGTTCGGCGTATTATTTTTGTGAAATGTGAGATCGTATTTCGAACGAGCTGCAATTATGGTCGACTTTGAAATTCAGGAGAAGCCAGACCCACGTGACCTGTTTGTCCTTTGCGTTTTTTGGGGCGATAATACACATCAGCGCCACCTGCTGTTATCGAGACATATTATGTCTCGCGCACACACAGAACGTTCAATTAAGTCAGCGTGTGTACCGAGGCACTTCTTGCAGATTGATCAGTCCGACTGCCTTTTCTGCTGACGGTCGGCCGTCGGGTTGGTGTGTCAGAGCCTTCAGGCCATGGTGTGACACCAGATTGTCTATCCCAAGCGTTGTCATGGAGGTGAAGTCTCAAACACCTGTTAGTGTTTTAATGACCTACGGTGTTACTCATGAAGTGCCAGAGCTTCCTGTGTGTGTGTGTGTGTGTGTGTGTGTGTGTGTGTGTGTGTGTGTGTGTGTGTGTGTGAGCATGTTTGAATGTTTCCCGATGCATGTGACTGCTCAACTCTCCAGGCCTCCTTTTGAGATTATTTCCACTGCTTGAAGTCACATTAATGCAGAAAGTCCTATTCTTACTTACAGGTGCAGAAAGAGGGCTGTTGCACTGTGTGCCAAGAGACTTGGATCTGTATCACCCAATTTCAACTGATCAAGCATTGAATTTATTGGCTGCCATGGCATCACAAGGTAACATAGCAGAGGGCGGTGCCAACGAAGAGTTCAACGACATCATCAAGTGGAGATCTGGTATGTTTTGAGATTTATTGTCTTGTTTATTGTTTGGTGTTCCATGTTGGACACACTGCTTGCAGAGTGTGTAAGCATGCGTGGATCTTTAGCAAAATGACTGGTTGTCTTATAACTACATTGATAGAGGATTTAGTTGTACGTGCATATGGCCAGTCACTGAAACAAAACACTGACAGAGCCAGAAATCCTGTTGTGCATGGTTAACCTCAGTTCCCATGGAGGCAAAGGAAAAGGGACAGAGGCAAAGCAGAGCAACAAAGGCGTGGAGATAACAGGAGATGGTTGATTGTAACAAGGTGAAAGAGAAAGTCACAGGCAAGGTGATCAATGGCAGCAGAGAAAATGGAAGACAAGAATGCAGGGATAGGTTTAAAGAGCTGCAGCCTGTGATCCCTTTCTCTGTTGATCATTCCATAGGTTAATCTTTTGTTAGAGAGCGAAAGAGAGAGAGAGAATTGTTGCGCTAGCAGGAGGTTTGCAGGTGGCTTTTTTCATGTGCTTTACGATTGTCACAACTGTGTTGATGGGCGCCCAGATAGCTCAGTTGGTAGAGCGGGCACCCATACAGAGAGGTTTACTCCGCGACGCAGCAGGCCCGGGTTACACTCCGACCTGCGGTCCTTTGCTGCATGTCATGTCATTCCCCCCGCTCTCTCTCCTTTCGTGTCTTCAGCTGTCCTGTCAGAAGGACAGACTGGCCAGAAATGCCCAAAAAATAATCTTAAAAAAAAAAAAAAAAGTAGTGATAAGTAGTAGACAGATGATAAATAAGTGATTGAGGGCGACATGGAAAGAAAGAGAAAAAATGACCTCCTGTTTGTCAGCATTTTGCACTCCTCTTCTTAATGTTCAGGACTTTAGTCTGATACTCACAAAGGTGTATTTATCAAATGAATATATGAATAATTGTACGTCAGGCTAAAAATGTTGATAAACTATTTCACATTTAAAATGTTGAGTAAAGTCAGTTTGGTAGATTTTGTGGTACATTGATGATATGGATATTAATGATGAAGTGGTACCCTGCCTACATCTTGAGTCTTGCCACTGGATTACGTTACATACACATACATACAGAGGCAAAGAGGAAAGCAAGCACACATATGGTACTATAGTCACATGTGTCAAACATAATATGTTAGACTATGTTAAGTTAAACTAAGCATGGGACACTGCCATACAACGATGTTATGCTTTAAAGGAACACGCCACCGTTTTTTGAAATAGGGCTTATCACAGTCTCCCCCAGCTGTAGATAGGTAGGCCACCGTATTTTTTGTCTCAGTGCGTGCCTTGTTTTAGTTTAGTGCAACACCGGAAGCGCCGCTGCTAGTTAGCTTAGCGTAGTGAATGGAATCCTATGTTGCTGGTTAGCATTCGACCATCCATCCATCTGCATCCGCTTATCCGGTATTGAGTTGCTGGTTAGCATGTTGTGAGTAAAAGTGAGCCAACAAAAGAACGACAACATCCTAATTACTCATGTATCTTCCATTGTTAACTGTAATGTGCACCCAGAATACATCATGTAAATGTTATGTTGGAATCAAAAAGTGGTGGCATGTGCATTGAATCTGCTGGACCAGTGCCCTGCCAACTCCCCGTCCTTAGTGTTTCTCTCTTTCTCTCTCCTGCAAACTGTAAAATAGAAAAAGTAATAATAAAAAAAGTGGTTAGATTTATCTATCCTGTCCACTCCGTGTGCCAGCTTTCCACACCCGTCCACCCTCAGAAGGCTGGCAGATTCCGTACCAGGAATTCCACCGTGCCGGTGGAGTTTGTAATTTACAATGCTTGTGTCCAGACCACAATGCTTTTATTACAGAGATTCAGGTTTCCCTAGAAACCCCAAAAGTAATGTTTTCTTTTATGGCAAAGAGGGGAACATTTAGCACGCACTGTAGCTTAGCTGCAGACTAAAACAACCCACAAAAAGCTGCATGGCACACTTTGTGCAGTCGGTGGCCTTACAGAAATATGGATGAAATTAGGTGTTCTATTCTATAATTCATAGAGTATTTGAACTCTGCACAACCAGGTCAAACCAGGTTTTCAAATTTTGAAAGTGCTATTTGTGTGTGTGTGTGTGTGTGTGTGTGTGTGTGTGTGTGTGTGTGTGTGTGGGTGTGGTGTTTGTGTGGTGGTGTGTGTGTGTGTGTGTGTGTGTGTGTGGGTGCGTGTGTTGCGCGCGACGTGCGTGCGTGGTGGGCAGGTGGAAGGATGTTTTCACAGCTGAGACGAGCCTTGCGAGAAAAGCATTAGCTCACTAGTTTGTCTGATCTCCATACCAGCCACCCTGGGGGCGAGTTTATTCCCAACACTGAGGTGTATACTTAAACAGCATGAGCGCACACACCTCTCTTTTTTTGTCATCATTACTCATCGTCCCAAAGTAAACACTGGTCGTCCTGGTCTTTTAGAGAAAGTTATGTTATTTTGAAACTCTGTTTCAGTTAATTCAGCAGCTGTGTGTATCATATGTCAACTGTTAAACTACAGTGAGAGACACCACTACAATGTGTGCTGAGGCAAGGGGTGTGTGTGTGTTGTCTCTCTGCCTCCCATGATGGAGAAGAACAGCTAGCTAGACAGTCTGTCCCTTTCACAGACGTATGCACACTCATGCCTCCTGAGGAGCGTGGGGGGTGGTTTATGTTTTCAAAGTTGTTATGCAAGCTTGCAGTTGCCGAGTGCACACATATGAGAGAGAGAGAGAGAGAGAGAGAGAGAGAGAGAGAGAAAATATGTGCAGGGTTCAACAGTGTGAAGCTGGACAAAGCAGTGCATCTGGGAACTCTGA
This sequence comes from Etheostoma spectabile, assembly GCF_008692095.1. NCBI lineage: Eukaryota > Metazoa > Chordata > Actinopteri > Perciformes > Percidae > Etheostoma > Etheostoma spectabile. The sequence goes on from NC_045750.1 coordinate 11,005,376, forward strand.
CTCTACATTGGTAGGAACTTTGTTGTGTGACTGACAGGTTTAAGCATTAAAATTCACGATCAACATTTACCTGTCGTATTAAGCTTACACTCTTGGTCAAATAATCCATAAAGTTTCAGTGCGAAACTTTTTGATATTAATGAACGTTATTAAGCATTTTAATACCTACCGTTGTGTCACAGAAGGCTTGTGTCATGTGGACGCTCCGACAGTTTTGTTGTCATTACAGAAACTATGCACTACAGCTTTAAGTACTGTTTTTCCTTTGTTCTCCGTTGCTGTTTTTCATGAATATCTTTTAATCAGGCAACTTGAAGACGTCATCTTGAGTTTGTCTTGCATTAAATAGACTAAAATTACAAACAATTAATCTAAAGAAATCATCTACCGATAATGTACATTGAAAATAATCATCACCTGTCGCCTGAAATAGTTCAGCCTTAATAGGCTGAACTCTATTAAGAAACAAATATGTGTGGTTCTGCCTCATGGCACGGCAGTCCTAGTGGCTACAAACTTTTCTTTACCAAAGTCCTGGTTGGATTACCTTGTAACAACCTGAAGCCCCAACTACCTATCCAGCCGGTGCACTTCCCCTCCCCCTACCCATTCCAGAGTGCGGACAAATGTGAAAGGTTAGATATCATTCACAGGGTTAGGGGCTGTTGTTTACCAACCATTACATAGTAATGGACACTCGCCTGACCTGATTTTTCTCTCTTTATGTGTCACTTGAAAGCTTGAGGAGCCTTCTCCAACCCTCTCATACTGCTCCAGTTGCAAAAAGTGCTAATCGTCTATGTATTGTTCCAATTTTTCACATGTGCTGCCTGGTTACCTGACCTGGTCTTGTTCTTCTCCATCTTTCTATTCTCTGTTGTCACTTATTACTATCTCCTGTAAGTCAGTGTGTATCTGAGCATTTGTAAATGTGAGAATAACAGCATCATTCCTAACATACTAAAGATTTGGTGGGAGCCATCCAGCTCCGTCAGTGTATGCAGCTTTGAAATTGTTAAATTGGAACTCTTAAGAAATCCACTTGTCTTTGTTTGATTTTTGCCTATTTGCCATTACCACATGGAAACTGCAAGGCCAAAATGCATGTATGAATGCATCTGAAATGCTGATTCTTCTAGTTTCTGACAATGTACTTCTTTGGTATGTGATTAAAACACAATCTATACTACATTTGTTCAGACATGGTTCAAAACAGTTTTTGTTCCTCAACTTTAATAGTTCATACCAATAACTAAGACATAGTTTAGGCCATTCTATGGGAAACACCACACATACTGTACCTTCTACAGCTTGTCGTCAACACATGAGTTTCAGACCTCTAGGCCTAGCTCTCTCAACTATGCCTGTTGAACTTATATGTGAGACACTGTATAATAAAATTACATATTGACATTGTATCGAATAAGAGAACAGTAATGGGATTGTCACCAAACGGAGGGTGTGGAGGGTGTGGTAAGATTTGTCACCATACTAGCTCAGCTAGTCATCATGGATCCTTGCCACTCGTAGCAGGGTGGGCCGAGTACTTTTGAAGAGTTTGTAGCTGGTGTGTGAGTGCATGTTTGAAAAGAGATTGGATCACTCATTCATAAATAATTTGAGGAAATGTTAAAGTTCTCTGGAGTGATATTTCCCACCTAGCCATTACAGTAACACCTTTTTTCTAACTTTCAGTGAGTGCAGCGGTATGCAGTGTTATGCCAATATGTAATAATGGGTGTGCATCTGCATGTGTGGGTAGCATGGAACACAAATCAAAACAAAGAAGCTTTCACTGTGGCCGCCCCCTTCGTTCTGAGATGTCATGACCTGAATTTGTTTTTTGTTTGCCTCTGGTGTTTGAGCTTCACTTTCTTGTACGGGTCAGTGAGAGTTCTCATGAGCATCTTTTGACTTTAAGGAAGCAAAGTGTCCACAGGGAATGCAGCTGGATGTGTCTTTACAGCAATATATAGACACAAGTGTGTTGGTCTCTTTGCTTGTAGCTGGATCTGGCTGCATGGGAAGTGGGAGGAAACAAGTTCTGCAAAATCCTTGCTGGATATTTAGGAATGGAAGCACTGGCCAAAACATCTCCCCGGGGTGCGGTTGTCTGTGGGACTCTGCCTCTTTGGTCCGTGTGTGTGCGTGTGTGCGTGTGCATGTGCACCCCGCCCAGCCCAGATGATATTTAAACTCTCCTAAAGAAGGCTGAAAATGGCAAGAAAATGATCAGTGTTGAATGTTCCTGTGGTTTTTAAACACACACAACCCGGTCTCCTCTTGCTTTGAATCTCCCTTTTCCAAAGCATGCCCTTGCAGTTTAAATCCCTCTTTTAGCCCCTTTTCCTAGCTCATTAGGGCTACAAAGCTGTGTTGCCCAATCTACCTTCTGACCCTTCGCATGACAGGATTTACTAAAACAAAAAAACAGACTGAGGCCCAGAGAGAGTTTAAATTAACCCTTTAAAGCTACACTGGTATTTCACCACTGAGTAAATAACTTGAAGGGATTGAATCCCACTATTAAAATACCTTTTCAGAGTGCTGAAGGTTTTTTTCATCCATTGGTAGTTAACACGTTTTGTGTTACTAATTGTAGTGCTTATGCTGTGCGTAGTGCAAACAATTGAAAGCTTTTCAACTCTACAGTTGGGGTTTTCACTACCGAGCCCTGGAGGAAGTTTAGAATATTACCTATATCCGTGACAACCTGTTTTTTTTGCACTTTTACAATGTTCAATCGAGTGGGCTATAGAGATAGACAGGACAGACTGGGAGAGACACAGAATGCACCTCTATAAAGAGATGTTGAGAATTTAGACGTGGGAATTTACCGTTTCCAAGGGTGGAGGGGCCTGTGGCATTGTGGGAGATTAGCATTTTCCATCTCCTTCTCTTGGATGTTGGTCGGACCACTGACTCATCTGCTCTATATGTGTGTATTTGTGTGTGTGAGTGAGAAGCACAACCATGATTACCTCCGCCACTTCTGGAAAGGGATTTTCTTTAAATGAAAGAAATCACCCTAAAACACATTTAAAAGCAGCTATTTTCAACACATCCTGCATTGTGTGCTGTGTGTTGATATCATTATAAAGACATTCACCATAAAGGGGAAATCCCTTGTTAAACAAGAAGAAATACTACTTCTCCTCCAACAGTAGCCACAAAGGCCATGATGTTGCCACAAAACATGTAGAAGTTTAAGTCAATCGTGTGACTCTTCCCGTTTCGCGATAACAAACAGAAATCTAAGTTGAGAATCATAACAAGACGCAGGATGAAGGAGGACACAACTTAAAAGTGGGTGAAGTACTGTATATTAGTACAGCTAGAAGGAGAGGTGATGTGACTATCCTTGATTTTTAAACGATTTATTTTAGATTTGGACTAAATCTTGTATTTTTTTAGCTTGTGGGAAAGAAGGCTTTGGTGGTCAGCCAGAGAAGGATACACATTCTTTTAATTCAGATCTCAGAACTTTGTAACTTGACCTAATTAATATATTTATAAGGCTGTGTGACATAAGGATTAGTTATTTGATTAATATATTAACCAAAATACTTTACGTCAAGTACTCAAGTTCAAATAGCAAAGATCCAGTAAACAAGCAGCTTTAAATGTCATATAAACTTGATCAAGGCTTGTGGTAAAATGAAAATAAAAGGTTTACTCTTTTCCAACTGTGTGTGTGTGTGTGTGTGTGTGTGTGTGTGTGTGTGTGTGTGTGTGTGTGTGTGTGTGTGTGTGTGTGTGTGTGTGTGTGTGTGTGTGTGTGTGTGTGTGTGTGTGTGTGTGTGTGTGTGTGTGTGTGTGTGTGTGTGTGTGTGTGTGTGTGTGTGTGTGTGTGTGTTGTTTGTGATGTTTGTGCCAATACATATGCACTCGCACGGCTTCATTCAAGCAGCACGATGACGGATACTCTCGGGGTGGTGTGTGAAGACGGAATGACAGAGGGGGACGCCTGTCTCTGGGTTCATGACTGATGCAGCCCAGTGGAAAGTCCCTTTTGGTCTCTGCTTCCTTCAGTCACTGCCAAGGCCAGCCTCACCCAACCCAAGTCATTCCTCTGAGTTGTGACCAGACCAGCTGCTGCAACTCTCTATGGAAGGAAGCGGATTTAATTCAATCAGACGCTTTAAGTCGGTCACGGGGGGACTGAGCTGGTATTCTTCCTTTACTTCCTCTTTGTACAGGAAAAGAAAAGAGAAAACAAAACACTGCAAAAACGTACTTTCTCTCTCTGTTTTCCCTTACCCTCTACCCTCGCACCCATCTTTTCCTACTTCACCCTCTTAGTAAGAATAGAGTCAGTTGTTTGTTCAGTTGCCCCTCATTGACTAAATATGTCAATGAGCAAATGGACTCGGGCCTGTTTCCTGTTCCACACACTGTATTAAATGTCAGGAGCCTTGTCACAGTTGTGACTGCTCCTGCATTTATTCCGATTCATTTTGTTTTGATTGTCAAAGGTTTAACTTTCATTTTAACAGTTGCAGAGGAAGTGGCTGCTGTAGCCCAGGGTGTCAGCAGTATAATTTCATTTATAATCTATACTCTTTATTGATCCCCTATGGGAAAATTACAATTTACATTCAGGCCTGAAATACACACACACACACACACACACACACACACACACACACACACACACACACTGCCAGTGCTGGACCAGCGCCCTGAGCGGTTGAGGGAGGTTCGGTGCCTTGCTCAAGAGCACCATGGCTGCAAGATTTTGAGCGTTTTTGTGGATCCTAAAGTCCTCAAACAAGTCTTTGTAAAATGACAAATTTTGCACGAAAATCGCCATATTGTAAAGTTCCAGATGATATGCACGTTCCCTCAAAAGTTAGTATGATAATTTTATTACTTTTGTTGGAGGTGAACTGGGATCTCTCCAGCTACCGGTCCACACTCTGTACATTGGTCCATACGGGGACTTGAACCAGCAACCCTCTGGTTCTCAACTGGACTCCCTATGGACTGAGCTACTGCCACCCCAGTATGTTTTAGGGTTTAGGTTAGTCTGGGTCATGTTTATCTGCTTTAAGATGTGGGAGAATGAGAGCTGTTGTCCTTGCAGTACTTTGTGTATTCAGAGGAGAATCAGCTGTCAGTGACAGCAACACACACACACAAAAACCAACCTCTACGTCACCTGTCATTTACCGTTTAATTGACACGCTGAAGCAGTCCCTGCTCTTGTCACTCACTTTTCTCACCCTTCCGCCGTGTGTGTGTGTGTGTGTGTGTGTGTGTGTGTGTGTGTGTGTGTGTGTGTGTGGTGTGTGGTTGTGGTGGTTGTGTGTGGGTGTGTGTGTGTGTGTGTGTGTGTGTGTGTGTGTGTGTGTGTGTGTGTGTGTGTGTGTGTGTGTGTGTGTGGTGTGTGGTGTGTTTGTGTGCAATCTGAACAACCAGCCCCAACACCCCAAATAAACACTCCGCATACTCAAATAATTCTCTCACACCTCTACTTCCTCTTTCACTTTACTCTTTGTCTGTCTCACTCTCCCACCACCACTCTCCTGCCTTCCTGTTCCGGTCTCTCAACTAATGTTTTCTTTATTTCTTGCTCTGTTTCACCTTTTTTTGTAAAAATACTTGCTTTGCATCATGAATTTGAGTAAGTGGATGTCGTGGAGAAAGCGTAACATTTTTAGGAGGAAGGGAAAGCCTGAAAATACTCTTGATCTAGGTAAGTGAATAAGCACATCTTCAGTCCATCTGTGGAGGAGACAAATAAAAGAAGCATTACAGGAAACTAAGCGGTTTATCAACTTAGACTTACAAAGTAATCACCTACTTTACCTTTTTTGTACTTGTTGAAAGGTCTGTTAAAACCAAGAGTGTCCCAATGATTCTCTGAAATTTGCTTGTGAAAAACAACAATTTCTTATGAAATATTGTCAGTGAATATACCAGCATTTATTGCCACCGTTTTTCATACCGTTTCACATCTTTTAGTGACTTCGGTGACTTTTGTTTTGTCCATTTTGCTTTATGCAAAAAACAATTATGTTGCTGTGTGTTCACCTCTCAATCTACATATATTTGTAGTTTTTAATTGATGTGCTGGCCTTTATCTTTTGAGTCTTTGTGTGGCTCACAGCCTTTGCTGTATCCAGCTTGTCGACCACTGGCATCAGGTTATGTCTTTGAAATGAAATGTACAGACGGATTTCTCTTTTTCATCTAAAAGAAACGAGGTTCGTTCTGAACTAGAAGAACATTTTTAAATGCAGTAAGGTGTGTGAAAGTGAATAAAATGTAAACGTTTTGGATCATAAGACTATGGTCCTATTTCACATTTTCTCACACTGCATCAAGGTTTGTATTGAAATGAATTGACCTCTCTTTTGCATCTGAAAAGCCTTTTCTAGTTGTTTTGTTAAAGTGCATGTCTTTTTTACATCAACTGTACACTGTTCAAAATAACTACATCACTGCAGTTATTTTATAACCCAATTGCTTACATCCAGGCTCCTGTGTATTATGTGGCTTATGGCAGCTACGTTGTAGCAAGGTGAAAAGTGTATAACAGGATTAGATCTGATGACGGTGGGCGTGTGTTGTTTCCAAAACTTTTAGTTGGGGAGATAGCATCTGCAAATGAAGATCAGAAAGTTAAAGCCTTCGCCCCACCACATTGCCTCCACAACAGTCCTGTGTTGTGTCTGTATTTGTGCGGTGATCTCTGGGTGATATCTTCTTTGCACATGCCCTATTGCATGCAGGGATGTTGTCAAACAGTGTTTTCAGTGTTTACCTGTGTTCATCCCCTATCCCACGACATACACTCCCCACACTAGGCTTGCCCTGTCCTGTTCTGCTCTGCCCCCAATCTGTTTTCTTTCATTGGCAGTGTCCCTTTTTCCCTCCCCTCTCTCTTTGCTGCATCATTCTTCTGATGTTTTACTCCCTCGCTGGTCAAGGAGCGACAGAGGCAGAAGAGAGAGAGGAGAGGAAAGCAGGAATGTCAAACTCTGTTTTCCGCCTATGCTCTTGGACTAGCTCTTTTTTTGTTGTTGCTTTTGCTGTTTCTTCGGTTCAGCATTGTGGCAGTTTACGGTAAAAGATGGCAGAGTATGGGCTCAAACTCAGAGGTAAGAACTTTTGACAGGTGTTTGCTAAACCTCCGAATTGACTTACTGCTCATCGTTTTGTCAGCCTGCTCTGACTTCACTAAATCCCAGTACCCCTCACCATACCATTGTTTACTTCTAATTACGTCAATGCATGCGCAGACACACCACAGAGGTGTATTTTAGGCCACTAAATATATGGGCTAATCTTTCTGGACGTTTTGAAGTGTTTTCCTTACAAATTCCCAGATCTTGGCACGGGAAGAGTGTCAACAAGGCTGCACCGGCTGGGACAAGCTTAGACAAGTGACCACTGGAGGGAGGAGGGAGGAATTCATGGGGAAATGATAGGAATTCTATGCATTCCTCTCAACCTACATAGTCAAAATAAAACATATCTCTGCCATTAAACTGTTATTGGGATTGAGTTTTATATGCACTTCTTTTGTTTACATATGGGGAAAGTAGGACATTTATCAGAGGGCTTTTGATGGACAATGGTTGACTTTAAAGCCTAACTGTATGATTGATTGTTGTGGGACTGTGCATGTTTGTATGTGTGTCCTGCGTAAGGATTAGTGCCCCACAATAGGTTCTGGGTGGTGCTGTACTGAAAGACAAGACGGTGAACAGCTGAGCCCCCTTTCTGACTCCCATCAAAGTGAAGTTCGCCCTAGGAAACTTTTTCAGGAGTGCTGCTTCTGCTTGGGAGTTGTTTTGTAGCCAAGACATTAGGGCTGCAGAATTAATCGAATTTTAATCACAATCCCGATTTTGGTTTCCCACCAACGAATTTGCGTGATCGAGCGATAGTTTAAATGCGCCATTCCATTCATAGAACGCTTCGTTTTTTTTGCAAAGCCAATCTACCGTTCCGTAAACCGCTGTCTGATCATGTGCCAGTCAGAGTTGTTCCCTGCACCGCGCA
>NC_045750.1:11013398-11013561 GCF_008692095.1 Etheostoma spectabile
TAAATGTAGACAGTCACAGAGGACAGAGTAACGTGAGGAAAAGTCCACAACAGATAGTGGTCGGTCATACGTCGGTCACAAGGTTTACTAGTTTACTAGTAAACGCAACATTTTGTCCCGCCTGTGTTGTTTTTCAGAGAACAGCAGTGACCAGTGCTAGTTA
>NC_045750.1:11013571-11013910 GCF_008692095.1 Etheostoma spectabile
GTTAGCTCACAGGGCTCTAGGGTGCGACTAACATTTTTCCTAGGTCTTCGCATCCGCTGCCTCTCCAGAAACAAAGCAATGTTGTTTATATTGATATGGTTTAATGTTGCGTTACATTACCCATTTCTTGTATTTGTACCAGTGTTTCTGCTGGTAACACTCTGCTATTGCGGCGACCACGGCAAAAAACACAGAAGAAGTTATTGAATGCAACTAACTTCAGGTCGTTGAGTAATGTGTGTGTGCGTGTGAGACGGAACCTGCTGGACCTGGGCAAACCTGCTGGACCTCAGTCCATCGCACTCATCCTCTCAAGCTCCCGCTTACATCCAGGATCTA
>NC_045750.1:11013920-11014407 GCF_008692095.1 Etheostoma spectabile
ACACTTCTGGTCGCTCTCTGAGGTCTTAAGGCCAAGACCTTTTAACTGTCCCCAGAACACGTTTTAAAACCAGAGGTGATCAAGCCTTTTCTGTGGTGGCTCCAAGGCTCTGGAACTCTCTCCCTTTTAGCTTTGAGCGCTTTGGATTCTGTGGAAACTTTTAAAAAAACCTGAAGACACATATTTAGACAAGCTTTTAACCATCAATATGGCTTAGTATTTTATGTGTTGCTGTTTTATTTGTTTTTACTGTAAAGCACGTTTTTGAAATGTGCTATATAAATAAAGTTTAAGTTTACTTAGTTACTTACTCTGTCCCTGTCTCTTTTAATCAGTCTGTTATTGTTGTTAAAAAATAAGTGAAGGAACTTTGCTCAGAGTTACACTTTTTTAAATACATCCTAGGCTATTTATTTCAGAGTTTTTATTTATATGTGTTGTATCTGTATATTTTCAATCTGGGAAGATTGAGTTTGGAGGATTTGAT
>NC_045750.1:11014417-11024160 GCF_008692095.1 Etheostoma spectabile
GAGTGTGGCAAACTGGTTTAGCCAAGGCCGAAAGGGAAGAAGGCCAAATTACAGGTATTGGCCATGAGAGGACATGCGACAGCAAGGGGGGGGGGACCCGCTATAAGACATTGAGGCATGAAATGTTAGGTCTCAGTTCAGGGACGTTTTAGCCTTGTCAATCCAGTTCCTACTGTAGCTAACGTTACCTGCTGTGTAAAGTGTTATTAGTGTTTACTAGCGTGACATGCAGCGATTTTTGTTGTTGCCTCTAACGTCTGTTTTGGAGCATCAGAGAGCAACGCAGACATTTTAAGTGGCACCGTAATGAGGTACCAAAATCCCCGTTGATATTTCGTCCGGTAGATAACGGGCATACAACTTCAACATAAAAGGAATGTAGCATAATATTGATGTGAAAGCAGTTATAAATAGCCAATGTGGCAATACGATTTGTTTTGGTTAAAATCCACTGATAATCGTGATAATTAATTGTGATCTCAATATTGATAAAAATAATTGTGATTATCATTTTGAACAAAATCGTACATAGTCGAAGCCTTCCTTTGTTTTTCATCACCAATGACCCAAGTATTTTTGGTGCAGTGACTTTAAACACTGACCGCTTCCTAGCTGGTTTTCTGCTAATTAACCTTTCTCCTGCTTCAGCTGATAGTGGCACTAAATGTGAGGCTACTCACGTATTCATTCAGTGGCCACACATGCATTTTAAAAGCTTGATTGAAACAATGATTGGAGAAATCTAGAAGTGTCTGTCTAGCTTTAAGTATAACTTGGCTAAAGGTAATTGCTGCTCACTGGTGTGGCTAAACTTTGTAAATATCTCTATTTGTCTAAGCTCGAGCTCTCATGTTTACTGTGTGATGCTGCTGTGGAAACCCTGATGGTTTGTTTGATTTTCACCTCAGTGCCTCCCACCGTTTCCCCCTTCTCCCTGCTGTGTGGTCACAGGCTCTCTCCACCTGTTGGGGGGGATGTATACTGATGGACTGTTTCTGCTGCTCTGTATTCCCAGCTGGCTGGGGAACGTGTGTATTTCTGTGACTCTGTTCCTTCCGTGTTCTAACATATTTAGAGGTTTGGTTGCGGATCATTTTTCTCTTGCTTATGTATTGTTGGTCAACACTGGGTCAAGGAAATAGGAGCAGCCACACAATTAAATAGATCACGATCATATCTGAGAAAAACTTCTATCTAAATGCTTTTTCTTGGTTTTGAAAAATGATTTGCCTTGGCCGCTTTTTTCTTTCATTCATCATTCTGATCGACGTACTTGCATTAGCAGAAAGCTTGTTTTTTAAATTTTATTTTATTAAATGTTTTTTCCAAAGGGAAATCTGCACAAAACTTGAAACACATCCCTGTAGTCTATCGTGGTACGAGCGTACATATGTGTACATAACAATACATTGAGAGCATGTGTGTGCTCAGTGAACTGTGAGAGGACACCAGTGGGGTTTACTCTTCCTGATGTAATTACTACTTCCTGTTTGGCTGTTGAGCAAGAGAATCATTTGTTTCTCAGCACATTCACTGTACATGACTGTGCTTAGAGCAATTGTGAGTGGGTGCCACTCAGTTATGTGAAATATATTGACTGATTATTTGACAGGGGTGACATTTGTTCTGCAAACAAATGATCCTGTGACTTTCTTGCTTCATTTTGCTAGTGTAGTTTGTTCACTTCCACTTGCCTAAAAGACTGGTTTCTTGTAAGCTATACTAGACTTCAGTAATGCTTCTCATTCCACAGTAATAATTAACAGAACTAGAAGGCAGAATATTTATCTTGAAAGGCATCCACCATTTGATATGTCCAATGCCTCTATTAATACCTTTTTATGATTTAATATTTACCAGGCCAAGTTGTTATGTCGACAGGCTTCAATTAGCAGCAGCAGTGGATTTAAATTATAAGTTACATATGAACTCTAGACAATGTCCAAGGAATCAGGTCCTGACATTGTCCGGAGTTTTACCTTCACACATGTAGCACACAACAGGACATGTCTGTCAGATGCGTTCTCGCTTACTGGAAATGCTCCGTTTGGTTTAGATGAGGGGTGGCGCCTGTGGAGCTTCGAGTCAGGTCTCGGTGAACAACACAACCACACATACCACTTTTCTGTTGCACAGAATTTTTTTTTAGGGCCACAGCTTATTTGACAATTTGTTCACAACTAACTTTAAGTGTGTATGACGTGATTTCATCATGTAAATGTCAGCATGTAAGTGGTACATATAACATCCATGGCTGAAGAACTTGTGTTTGCAGATGTTAACAGTCTTAAGCAAAGTGCCATACTGTGAGTGGACATATGTTTTATTGGTGATATACAGAAGGGTGCACACACACACACACACACACACACACACACACACACACACACACACACACACACACACACACACACACACACACACACACCCCTGTTGCTTTGATCTGTCCAGCAGTAAGACATTCCTGAGCTGTGGTGAGTAGGAGCAGTAGACAGATTGAGCTGGAGCAGCGTGTATGAATCAAGTGTATTGTCCTGTCAAGGTGGTAAGGTGGAGAGTCCAGGAGACCTGAGCCCACAAGGACCCTCAGGGGCCTCAGAGGCCCTCCACTGGGGTGCCGATAAGAGTGTAAGGACAGTAGGGCCTCCGCATGGGACTTTTTATAAAAAGAAAATTGATATTGTGTTGAAAGCATGTCTGTACTGTACCTGTCCAGCTCATCATGCCCCTTGTGAGTTGTTTACTAAATGTTCTTGCTAGCATTTTTCTCTCCTTCTAGCTGCCCCTCTTTATCTTTGTGACCATTTTTCCTGTTTTTGTTGTTGTTTTGTCTTGTGGTCTGCCTGTCTATTGTTCTTCCTCACTCCACCAACCATTCCACCTGTAAGTAATTTACTGTTATTGGGGGCTCCTGTTATGTCATATGCCCTTTTTCAATTATACGGTTGTTTTATTTTTCAAAGACTTCTTTGTCTCCTGTATCCTTTTCTCCATCATCTTCTTTCAGCATCACCTTCAGCCATCACGTCTTTGTCTTCTTCACCTTTTGAGAAAGACTTCATTAGGTTTTATTGTCCCTGTTGGAGATTTATGTGGAAAAATAGGTCGACATTGCTCTCAGTTGGGCCTTTTACAGTGTTATGGTTCAAAGCACTTTAAAGACAATCGCAAATAGAAGTAGTGCATTCCAGGCTAGGAAAGTAGCCTCTCTTGCTTTTGTCCCCCTCTCACCATTCCAGTTGTCTCTTTCCACAGAAATAACCCTCCATACTTCCAGCATACGTCTCTCCCCGTCATCTTCTCCTCTGATTTTCATGACATTTTTGCAGCATTTAGATCATATAGAAATTATGTTTCCCCATTTCCTACTGTGAATGACACACAAACTAGAAACTAGACTAGTCCTCACACACATTGTCATACATTTATACATATTTGTGCATACTGTGACACTGGATAATAAAAATACCTGACAGCAACTTTGCTGCATTCAGCATGTGTGACAACTAAAAAGTTTTCAAGTGTAGTCAATAAATGAATGTCTATCCAAAGAACGGAATTTAGGGATAACATACAAAAGGTAGAAACTCTGTCTTGTCTTATTCCCAATTATGTCACGTCTTTTTGTTTTGTATAGCCCAAAATTACAAATTTCTTCTACAGGGCTTTACAATCTGAATAGCATACAGCACCCTCTATACGTAGACCCTTTATAGTTCCAAAAAAACAATCTTCCACCACCATTAATCTCATCCTCTCACCTCTCTCATCCCCACCTCTGGCCTCCTTTTGCAGTACATTCTTGTTTTTATGCCCCTTCTCACACAGCCAGCGGCTGTGCACACACACACACACAACATACACTCCACACACCCCAAACAAAGAAGCTGATGACTGCTGGGGCTCGTGATCATAACCTTTGACCTTTTGTGCAGTTCATGGTGCTTTACCCAGTAGCTAGTTGAATGACAGTGGCAGTTAAATGCTCATCAAACATTTTTTTTTTTTTTTTTTTTTTGGACCTTTCTCAACCTCTAGATTACAGTCTTGGACCTCCATCACGGTGCTTAGAAGCAGATGTGAATGCATTTCTTTTTTACCCCCCCCCCCCCCCCCCCCAGGTGTACAATTCTGAGACAGACTGACAACATAATGAACTGGTTATTTAGGAGGTTACAGTACAGAAAGGGCACATGGGGGAAAAAAAGGAAACTAAACATAACCTAACCTTAGTCTCGTTTTGCCAGACCATCTACACCATGGGTCTCAAACTCGCGGCCCGGGGGCCAATTGCGGCCCGCGGGAAGATATTTTGTGGCCCCCTACTTGACATCAAAGTTAAGTGTTAGTGCGGCCCGCGCGTTCTGAAACTTTCATTGCGCTTGTCACTTATGGGCTAGTAGTAGTCTCCTGACAGCGGCGTAACGGTTGTCAAGCTAGCTAAGTACTCTTTGCGGCAAATGCCTGAGGTTTGACAATGTGAACTCTGTTGGGAAATGCACCAACCATATCAGATTAGGGGTTTAAGCACGGCAGTTCCACGCCCTTTTGGAGGAAATAGTTTTTTTTTGGAATACTTGATGCGGCCCAGCCAAACCCAGACTCTACTTCCAGCGGCCCCCACGTAAGTTGAGTTTGAGGACCCTGATCTACACGCTGCGAAGTGGAGGAGGGTCTGGCTACTCCACATAGCATTATAGGATGGGAGAAAAACGTGCTCTGGTTTATTGGCATTTCTTTAAACCAATCCCAATCGCCTTGGGCGGTGCTAAGATCTACACAGAGCTGCTGCAAAATATTTGTGCGAGAGAAAACTCCGATTGAACAGATAGTCTAGCTAGCTGTCTCAATTTACAATCCAGAGATCTGTGGAGCAGTCAATCATAGTCCTCATGAATCCACCGGAGTTTAAAATTCCAACAAAAAAGAAAGCGGAAGGAAACGGGAAATTGTTTAAAATACATGCATCCTGTGGAATTTCCTACGGAGCAATCCCAGGATGGTAACGTCAAGGATATAGACTACCTTAACCTAAACTAAGAGCATGACAGGCTGAAGTACTAGTGTATCAGAGGTTCTTTGACACAGTGACAGATTGCACTCGTTCCCTAAGGCGTACAATTATGTACAATTCTATTGTTGATGCCGTTGTTCTGTATTTGGCTGTGGAAGTTCATACTGCTGCTGAACTTTGTTTATGAATGTTATTATGTGTGTGCAATGATTTGATGTACTGGTCTGGAATTGAATGAATCATTCAATTCATTACTTGACTGTGCAAGGTGAATTCTTTTCAAGGCCTGGTCAGTGCAAGTGATGACTTGCTTATTTTTTCTATAAAGTAAAAAAAAAAAATCAAAGGGATTTAATTTACTAAATTATGGGATACAATAATTAAGTCTTCACATCTTAAAAGCTGTAATTACATGTTTTGAATCATCACTTTGCACATTACGTTAAAGACTGCGGTTCAAAACGTTTTCTACTATCAGTTTGTGCCACCAAATCTGATACCCACTTTCGTTTTGTAAAACATTCACTCATACATTACATTCATTTATCATCATTATGTAATTTTGTCCAATTCTAAATTTGTCTCAAGCAAAAATAAATTGTAATGGATTTTCCTCCATATTCTTTTAAATGTCGGACTAACAAAGTAAAACAAATGTTTTTTTGTATGAGCTACTCTGATATATTACAGTAGCCAGCCATCGCCCAGGCACATCAAAGCAGCTGACCCTATGCCTGACACACAATGAGGCCTTATTAGAGAGCCATGTTGGAGAGAAGGAAGAAGGAGCAGGGAGGGAGGGAGTCAAGCAGCAAGAAATGTGAAATAGTTGTACAATTGGATTCAGAGACCAGGGGAACATTATAAATGGGCAAGAGAGTTGTAGTTCTTTTTACGTGGTGTGTTGGCGTTACTGACCAGGCATACCTTTTGAAATTTTGTACAGGTTATCCAAATACCCCTCTTGCCTGCATTTTGTTGCTGTACTTTTCTGACGTTCCGGCCACATTGATCACGATGCTTTTAAGCTGTGGCTCCAGCCACAATTACCATTTACCAGCATGTCGGCGCAAGAGTGAGTTTGGCCAGTGGGCTCCTGAAATAAACGAGTGGAAATGGACTTTTAAGTGTTTACAATGTTCTTTGCTGTCCTCATAAGGCCGTACATACTGCCAATTGTCGATTTAATTTTTGATACACCTGTTCACCTATCTAACAACCCCTTTTCTTTCTGTTCCACAGATGAGCATGATGCAGTACAGAAGAAAACATTCACCAAATGGATAAATGCACAATTCTCCAAGGTAAGATTGTAGACAAGTTCAAATTAATGGCAAACTGCACTACTTAAAACACTCTAGACAATGCAGGTGTATTTGGAAAACCCAAGAAGCTGAATTAGTGATTTTAAAACTAAAGGGCTTCATCTGCATGATATTGAAATAAAACACGTTAAAGAGGGAGTGAAGTGGTGGGAATTAATGGAAGTTATTTCTGTCCTAAAATGTTAAATCTGTTTCTGATATGAATCTGTACCTGGAGACTTTGATTTCTGTATCTTGTCCCACACTGAAGAAGGTGACAGTCCGCCAGCAGCCAACTTTGCTGCTAGCAGTGGAGTGGACTAAACGGTTGAAATGTTTACCTATCATTGTGTAAATCTTGTTGCACTCATACTACTTACTTACTTATACTATCTCACCTTAATTTGATGAAACAAAGCTCAAACCCTGATTGCAAATGTTTAGAACAAAGAACTAAACATATTATTTTGTTTTAATGAAAGTCCACTGCTCTACCCAGCAACAGTTTCTCTCAGAGAGTGCTAATGGATTTACGTGTGGTCCTGTTTTCCTATCTAATTTTTCTAATAAGCACACCATTTACAAATTGTGTTAAAAACGTTTAGTTGATTTTGCAAATGGGTCTTGTTTAAATATTTGCACTCCTCAGACCAGCTAACATAATCTCTGAAGCTCTTAAATGCTCTTAGTTTCACTTTGTGTTTTCTTTTCTGCTTTTGATGGTTTCAGAGTGTTGAATGGCGATGGGTATGATAGTGGTTATGTCCTGCCTAACTTCTCTGCTGCATCATGTTTTATGGCCATAGTCATTTTTATTAAAGTGCATGTAAATGTTATCAATCCTTCTCAAAGGGATTTAAGTCAACTTTGACATGTACATTTTTGTGACAATTTGACTGTCCCTTTAAATGCATAATAAACAATGTAATAATATCTTAACTCTGAAATACAAATGTCTGAGTGTGTTTTTTGATCGGCTTGTTTATTGGTTGCTTGCAGCAACATCTGGATTATTGTTTCTGAGCCACACTCTGCAGCTCTCACCAGTTGTGCTCTTTTCTCCAATCAGACGGGAAAGACACCCATCAAGGACATGTTCTCTGACCTGAAGGATGGGAGGAAGCTGCTAGACCTGCTGGAGGGTCTTACTGGCACTGTACTGGTGTGTGTGTGTGTGTGTGTGTGTGTGTGTGTGTGTGTGTGTGTGTGTGTGTGTGTGTGTGTGTGTGTGTGTGTGTGTGTGTGTGTGTGTGTGTGTGTGTGTGTGTGTGTGTGTGTGTGTGTGTGTGTGTGTGTGTGTGTGTGCGCGCGCACTTTCCTCCACAATTCCTGAGATTTGTTTAGCTTTTATACTATCGATAAGGTTTACCTTATCAACACACACTTAGCCAATTTTGACTTATTTTGAAACTTGAGCTGTGGCATGAAAAAAACATACATTTTAGCAAGCTGGATAACACGGGTGACATTTTTAAAACACTATTTTCAAGCAAGGGTGGTAGCAACACTAAAATGTGTCTGCGTTTTTTTTTAATAGAAACCGTAAAGTTAGAACAGATGTTTTGCAAACAAATTAAATCTCCCATTGTATAACTAGTAGATTTGTAGAGATTGTAGCATTTCCTGCATGTAGTTTATTTTCAGATTTGGCAGTGAAATTGATACTTTATGTATCGTTTCTCCAACAAGCAATATCTATAAAAAAAAATGGTTAAGAAACATTTGATTGATCAGTGTCCATCACTATGTATGTATGTCTCCAACTTATGAGCACACATTTTTGTTTTTTTCAGTGTTCCTTTTTTCAGTGTCCCCTCACTGTCACCCCTTCAGCAGCATATCTGCTTTCTAGCACCTGCAGCCATACTAAGTGCCAACTGTCTCTATGCCATACATGCAGACACACACGCACACACGCACACACACACACACACACACACACACACACACACACACACTCTCTCTCTGAAACTAATTCTATAATGGGGTGCTAATGAGTGGTTGAGGTATGTGACGATTTTAAAAAAAGATTTGTAGTTGGCAGCTATTCTTTCTGCCATTCTTTCCATAAGTTGGCATGTGGACACTGCTGATAGGGTAATGAGGGGCATGAATGTATAAAGAGCAACACTCTGCTGAGTGATGACATACCTTTTTTATTTGTGTAGCAATGCCACACTTTTTTCATTCAACTGCCAAAGATTCCTGCAGCCATATGATAAGCTAGTAAACACTAAACATGTTGTCACATGATTTGTGTTGCGTTTCTTGTTCCTCAGACCAAAGAGAGAGGCTCCACCAGAGTGCACGCTCTCAACAACGTCAACAAAGTACTTCAAGTTCTGCATCAAAGTAATGTGAGTATCTGGAGTTTTCTGCTGTTTTTTTGTAGCTACTGTCACATCAGCTGCTGTTTGGCAGATGCATTTAGACTAACCATGTACATCATTAAGGTCAAAGAGACTGCAGCGTTTCAGTTTAGCAGCATATGACAGCATAGTTCAGTCAGAAAAGCAGGAACTGTAATGAACTGTAAACGTAGCTGCTGTTGTGTTTTGTTGAAGTAGAGTTTTGTTGACTCACAAAGTCTTTTGCAAAGGTACATTTGACTTTGTGTAACACTATCAGAGATTTGTACATTTATGGCCTATCTATTTGGATGTATACTTTTTTTCTACATCGAGTTCTGTATTTTTCTTTGTCTATCTGCCTCCCTCGCTCCCTCATCCTGCCTCCTGTCTGTGTGCAATAGTTGGTCTTAATGCCTTGATCTTAGCAGTGGGAGATAGTGGGAAGTGCATGTTTATGGGAAGTAGCAGCAGCTGTAGGTCCAGAGACTGTCTGCTGGCATGGAAGGCCAGAATTCCCACAAGCTTTTAAAGCGTGATTTATGGTTCTGCATTAAATCTACGCTGTGGCTATGTACGTAGGTACAGTGGGGCTCGAAAGTTTAGGCACCCCAGGTAAAGATTTGTATTAATGTGCATAAAGAAGCCAAGAAAAGATGGAAAAATCTCCAAAAGGCATCAAATGACAGATTAGACATTCACAGAAAGTTAGATTTTATTTCCATCCTTTACACTTTCAAAATAACAGAAAACAAAAAAATGGCGTCTGCAAATGTTTGGGCACCCTGCTGAGTTTCTAGCATGCACCGCCCCCTTTGGAAAGCTGAGACCTGACAGTGTCATAGATTGTTCTCAATCATCGTCTGGAAAGACCAGGTGATGTCAATCTTAAGGTTTTAAATGCCCAGACTCATCTGACCTTACCCAACAATCAGCACCATGGCTTCTTCTAAGCAGTTCTAAGCTGAAAATAATTGACGCTCACAAAGCAGGAGAAGGCTATAAGAAGATAGCAAAGGGTCTTCAGATGCCAATATTCTCTGTTCGGAATGTAATTAAGAAATGGCCGTCATCAGG